>NC_056736.1:246921390-246958890 GCF_019279795.1 Protopterus annectens | reverse complement strand
TTTAATTTCCAGGAAGTACTGAAAAATCATAATTTATTTGCACATTTTTTGAGCTCACTGGTGATAGATACGTTATATATGTTTAATGCAGATCGCTGTACACTACTGATCCGGAAATCTACCCTTTTTGTAAATGTACAGTGATCTTGGAGTATGTATATATAATTTGCAGGTATGCTTAACCCCACCCTCTGCAAATTATATATATATATATATATATATATATATATATATATATATATATAGATATATATAGATATATATATATATGTATATATATATATATATATATATATATATATAAATATATATACATATATATATATATATATATATATATATATATATATATACATATACATATATATATATATATATATATATATATATATATATATATATATATACATATACCAACTCTGAGATCACACTAAAGAGAGGAAATGGGTACATTCCCAGATCCGCAGTGTATGGCAATCAGCAATAAACATATATTTTTAGTCTGAAGTTCTAGCTTTCACACTTGTGCATTGTTGGTCTTCTAAATGTTCGGCCTTCTCATTTCGCTTTTTTAAATTTTGGTTATGTGTGGATTCGATCTACTGAAGTAGATCCATATACATGTATATGACTATATTACCTTAGATCAAGGATTAACTCTGATCAGCAGAAAAGGCATCAAACTGGTTCATAAATATTCATTATGTTTGAAACTTATATATATATATATATATATATATATATATATATATATATATATATATATATATATATATATACATATATATATATAGTCACATATATATATATATATACACACACATACATACAAAGTACATGCTGTCACGCACACTCACACATTCACACAGATATGGATATGACCTTGATTTAACTTAAATATTAGCTGGAAAACTTGAAAACCAAGCTAGTGCTATGATGAACATGTTGTGTGCCACTGGTATTAATCACACTATAACTTAGTTTTCTTCTTCTGTCTGTTCCTCTTTTGAGCATTGACAAAACTTAGGATGCTTTTTCATATCACTACATTGTCATTCAGAACAACATTTGGTTCTTGACAACATGCCATTATAATTTATACAATGTGCATAAAGTATTTTTAGGACTGTTTTCATGGTTCATTATAAAATAACTTTGGTAATTAAATGAACAAGGCACCATGACAGAGCCATGAGGTAACATTTTTATCTATTTTTCTATCCATCTATCTTTCTATCTATCTATTGGTCTTTCTGTCAATCTGTCCATCTAAATATCTATCTGTCAATCTATCTATCCATCTGTTCTGCAGTTATATGTTTTTTCTTCTTTTAAAGACTTTTACAGATTTGTAATCTAATTGTAAATATTAGGCAGTGGTAAAAAGGTATTTATTTACATTGATGAAACATTTATGCCTAGTAACTGAGAACAGAATGGTGGGCAACCACGGTGGTTCAGTGGTTAGCATTGTCGCCTCACAGCAAGAGGTTCTCTGGTTTGATCCTTGGCTGGGGAGCCTTCTGTGCGGAGTCTGCATATCCTCCCTGTGGTTGCGTGGGTTTCCTCCAGGTGCTCCGGTTTCCTCCCCAAGAATTGCCCCTAGGTGTGAGTGCGTGTGTGTGTGTGTGTGTGTGTGTGTGTGTGTGTGTGTGTGTGTGTGTGTGTGTGTGTGTGTGTGCCTTCTGTGGAAGGTTGGGCTCTGGGCTGGCAACACGACACTGTAAAACTCCACTGCCAATCATGAGTGGACAGGTGATTCGCTGTGGCGACCCCTAACCGGGAAAAGCTGGAAGAAGAACTGAAAACAGAATAGTATTCTAAGTTTTGTCAGTTTTCAAATGGGTAGATAACATGCACCAAATAAGTCTGGATGAGATGTTAAACCAAGGTCCAAGCTAACTGAGATTGTGGCAACTCTTTTGGATTTAAAAAATCCTAAAGCACTTAATGAAAAAAAGAATAGATAGAAACCTGGATTTAATAATGTCTGTGTAAGTTCTCTGTAAAATCTACATGTTGTGTATTCACATATGCAATACTGCTCGTTGTGCAGGATTGTGCAGCATCGCACCATGAATATTAATGATGTGTGGTGCGTGTAAGCAAAAGGCCAAAAATAGCGACTGATTTACTTAGTGTTAGCATGGATTTTCTGAAGGATGTGAAGTACAAAACAGAAGTATATGTCATTATATGTTCACTTTAATCTTCAGTGATTTCTCAGTAAGCCACCCATTTTACAAGGAACAGGCCAAAAATATAATGCAACTATCTGGACAATCTGAAAAACTCTGGACAGACTCCCTTTTGTGTTTAAATTTCTTTATTTTTTTTTGCCAATGTTTATGCAATGCACTGCTTGGCATAAACTTGTTTAGCTCTGCTTACCTGGTTTGCACAAAGTGCAGCAGCACACAAACTGGAGAAATGGACCACCCAGGTAGTGGACAGTAGCCACACATATAAACTGGATGCATTCAATTAATAATATTGTGCATCTCACAAACATGGTAAGTGGTATTGCACTATGATTAGCAGTGAGACCCTTACAATAGTGACTAAGACAGCAGATATCATCTCACTAATCCCATGACAACAGGTGTTAAGTGTAGCTGTGGAGTGCAGATGGCCCTGGGTTCTAATACAGGGTGTGTTCATTTTATTTTACTGTTGTAAGATTGCAGATTATAGCAATAAAGTGCAACATACACAACTGTTTTCTCAACCTTCCTGTGGTAATAGCTGGTGAACCGTAGACATGGTACATTTGACTAGCACATTTACACAAGTGCCTGTATATCTAATGGTCTAGAAATTCCATTGTTTGCTACTGTTGTGCATCTCTTACCATTATACAAACATGGTGCCTGCCAATGCGCACCCTCACCCACCATGTTTGCTTGATGGTAAGCGATGTGCAACATTTTCAAATGTTCCAAAATAGGTGCACTCTCAGTAAGCATGAGATGTACAATGCAATTTGTAGGAAATGCTCATTATACATTGAGCTTGAGCTATGGCAGGCATGTCAGTAGTTACTGGAGAGGGTGTGCCCTTTTGGGTGCAGAGGTGGGATATCCAGGAGTCCAAAATTTTTGTTGGACTCCTAGTTAAGGAGCATGGGCCCTGGTTGCTGCAGTGAATATTCACACTCAGAATATAAATCTGAAGCCTGGAATAATATTGACAGGGCTTTAACCAGTGCTAAAGGTATCCCCTGCACTGATGAGTAATGCAAATATTACTTCGATGACCTCTGGAGGAGGAAGTGGAATACCCTTGACCTTTGGATCTGGAAATTTTGTACAGGGGACACCCCACAGATGTATAGGTATCAATTTCAGTGAGTAATTGTAAGAGTTAAAAGCTGAATATAGTCAAGACTGGTATTCATAATGATGCTATGTTCTAGTCTGTTTTTTCCACAGCTACTGCAGAGCGAGCCCCGAATGTTAGGTCCCATGCCATGTATTTATTAAGGATGTGAGAAGCATGCTGTATATATCCATTAGAACAGTACTGTCTATATAGTATTTTAATATTAATAATAATTTGTATAGTAATGTACTAGCATTAAAAGTTAAGGACCACTTAGTTGATATTTAATACAGTTGTATGAAGGTGAGCATGCATATCTCAGCTGTAAAAGAAATGATGCATGCCTTAGTCTGTAACACAAAGCAATGGTGCCATATTCTCAAATAACAGTGAGTATGCATCTCTAAACTGTAAAAGGAAAGTATGCATGCAGTAGTCTGTAAGACAAAAGAACAGTACAGTATTTGAGGGTAGTCATCAGCTGTGGGTTCAAAAAGTACACTTCTCAAATATACAATACTGTTAGGTTTTCATCATTATTGAAATGTAAGTTCATACCTCTACACCAGTGGCACAAATGACCTTCTGTAAACTGTAGTCAGTATAATTGGAACATGCATATGTACAATAGATGCACACATCAAGGATTGGTGGCTGCAATTTGTACTATAGTGTGCCTCTATTATGAACTGGGTAGACTTAAAAGTAAAGAAGAAACTTGTTAGGAGTTTGTTGCATTAAAAGTAAACGTGACAGAATAGAGTCAAATAATTGTATAAATGCTTTGTATGTCACTTGTGAATTTACTAACTTTCTCCCTTTTTTCCACTCACCCCAACCATTTTCTCTCTTTTTTTTTTTTATTTATTTTTTCACAGTGGGGTAGGCCTGTCCCATCGGCTCTACCTGCCCCCACTCCAACTGCTACAACACCACTGCCCAGCACATCTGGTGCACAACCTGGTAGCACCACCTCTGTGATCCCAGCACTACTTGGCCCCTCAGGTAGTTCTGCCCCAGAGGTTATGCTTGTGGCTGTCTCCCGGGACCAGTTGCAGAGGTGGTGAGTTTATCACCCATGATGACCTACCAGGGATGGTACGTAGTATTGTACTCTGCACTGTGGATGCATGCCTATGCAGGATGGATTACCTTCTCTCCATCCTTGCACAGAGCACTTCTAGGAAGTGCAGACACTGGGCACTGCAGCCAGCAGTGCAGTGAGGAGACAGTCCACTGGGTGAGGAGAAAATTCTCACTGTCAACCACCTCGACATACATAGGACCTGGATTTCCCACCCTCTCCCCAACTATGTTGCTCACCCACCTCATGTGTCCTTCACCATCCCTGTCTCTTGTCTTGTTTGTCTTGTCTGTCTGCAATTGCTTCCTCACCTGCCCAACTTACCTCACCAGACATTTCTACAGACCTTCACCAACATTCCTCTTTCTCTCTCAAAAAAAAAAAATCAGATACATAGCTCTCCATTTTGCACACGTGTCTTCATGACAGACATGGCTCAGTCCTGTTCCCTATACAATTGACTGTGTTGTGGTCAACCCTCTTTCTGGAGATGATGGTCCAAATTCAGCAAAATGTATCCATTTATTCAAGAATAAAACATGAACATATATGCACAAATTTCACTGAATTTGGACTGTCACTTCCAGAGAGAGGGACGACCACAACACAATCTGTTGTATAGGGAATTGTACCAAATCATGTGTGTCATGAAGATACGTGTGCGAAATGGACAGCTATGTATGGGATGTTTTTTTGGGGGAGACTGGTGGACATTTCTTGAGAGAGAGAGAAGAATGTTGGGGAAAGGATGTAAGAATGTCTGGGTGCAGTAAGTTGGGCAGGTGAAGAAGCAATTGCAGACAGACAAGATAAACAAGACAAGAGACAGAGGCAATGAGGGACACATGAGGTGGGTAAACACCATGGTTGAGGTGAGGGTGAGGACATCATGAACTGATGGACATCAAGCGAACCTATGGATGTCAAGTTGGGGAAAGTGAGAACTGAGTTGTCACCCACTGGACTGTCATCACTGTCACCTTACTGTGCTGATGGCTACAATGTCTGATGTCTGTGTCTTCTTGTGTTATTTCATGCAAAGATGGAGAGCACTGTCTCTATCCAGCATACGCGTGTACCAACTGTGTGGTGCACAATCCCGTGGACCAACCCTGGCAGTTCATCACAGGAATAAACTCGCCACCTCTGGCACTTCTCCTGGAGGGAATCACTGGCCTATCCTGCGGGACACAACTACTTGAGGGGAGAGGTAGTGGAGGGAAGCAGAAGGAGTGCTACCAGGTGACACAGCAGATGTGCTGGACAGCAGTGCTGTAGCCAGTGGATTGAGGGTAAAAGGATCCCATGGGATAGGCCTACACCACTGTGCTGTTGGCAAAAAAATAATAAAAAATGGAAATAAAAGAGGGAAAATGGTTGGGGTGAGAGAAAAAAGGGAGACTACTAGTAACTTCATATGTGACATACAAAGCATTGATACAAGTATTTGACTCTATTATATTACTTTTGCTTTTAACAGCACCAACTCCTAACAGATATCTTTGTTTACTGTTAAGACTACCCAGCTCCTAACAGATGCACAATATACTACAGTTTGTAATAAGCAGTCCTTGATATGTGCATACATTGCACATATGCATATTCCAGTTATACCGATTACAGTTTACAGCAAGTCAGTTGTGACATTGCCTTAGAAATCTGATACTACATTGCAATATAAATGAAAACTTAACCGTATTGTATATAAGGAAAGTGTGGATTTTGAAGGCCCAACCTATGACTACTCTGTAATACTGAACTGTTGTATCCTGCAGATTAATGCATGCATACTTTCCTATTACAGTTGAGGAATGAATGCTCAGCTTGATACAACTGTATAATTAACCAATACATGTGTTGCAAAATTTAATGCTAAAATAACCCTACTGTCGCAATGCATACATACCACATGCATCTCACATCCATGCCAATCTCGCAGCATGGGTTTGCACATTCAGTTTTTGGTCTGTGAAGACTGCGGGAAAAACATAACAGAATCAATCTTGAATATGTTCAGCTTTTTACTCTGACAAGTAGTCTCTGTATGTGATAGTTACACATCTGTGGGGTGCCTCCAGTCCTCTTTGATCCAGTGGTCGAGGGTATCCCTCTTTCTCATCCTCAGGTCTCTGTAGTGATGCCTACATTGCTCTCCAGTGCAGGGGTACTGGTAGCACTGTTCAGAGCCCAGGCCAGACTATTCCATGCCCCTGTCTTGTAATCCGAGCCACACTAATTCCTCTGCAACAGCTTAGGCCTATGTTCATTCACTAGGAGTCCAACAAACACTTTGGACTCCTGGATATCCCGGTTTTAAGCATGGAATATCAAAAATTCTCCAGGAATACCTGCCATTCCTATCACAGATCAAGACCAATGTAGAATGATGTTTTCCTACCAATTGCAGGTATCGCGCTTATTGGGAGTATGCACTTTCTGGATTTGCAACAAAGTGTTGCTCAGGGCTTACCATCATTCAAACACATTGCATGAAAGTGCACGCTGCCAGGAAATGTGTTTGCCTGCTGGCCAATAGTATTAATTGAATGTATTTGGTGTATGTTTCTGGCTGTCTGGGTCCTGTCTGTTACCTGGGTGGCCCATCCATCTGATTTGTGCACTGCTGCTCTACGTGCAAAAAAGATGATCATAGTCAAAGCCATTTGTGCTAAGTGCAAACAGTGCCCCCCAAAAAACAAAATAGTATAAAAAAATTGAGAATTAGTTGAAATGCGGAAAATCAGTCTATGACATACACAGTAGAAACTGTTAGTACACATGTGATATAACTACATACGTCTGGATCCCAACTGTCACAGCAATGCACCATCAGAAAACAGGAGGGAGGACTTTTCCATGTTTACCCCACAAACAGCTTTGCAGCAAATATATGACATAATTTCTCACACAACCAAGTAGCAACGGAATGTAAATCTAGGCATGACCTGCTATTTGTAAATATATTCTATGTAATATATTTGGATGTAGTGCACTAAGCGATCACACAACCTGCTATGATTATTCCTTGCAAATATACAGCTGTGTTCTACTTTTCTGTGTTTCTTGGTCATTCATCAGTTATCTGACCAGTACTCAGAGACATGCAGCATGTAAGACAGTCTATATCATTTATGTTAAAATATGTGATTATATTAACTGGGAACACTATGATATGCAGTTGTCATAAAATGAATGGAAGATCAGGTAGCACAAACAAGCACAGACTGTTGTTTTCAGGGTGGGGAGCAAAGGTGGGTTCCTGCCATGGCATATGCAAGGTTATAATGTTCTTTCAACGTGGGGGATAGACCCTGTCTGATCTACTGTTATGGCACAAACAAGGACATGCTGCTCTTGTTATCCTCCTTGTTTTCCATCTTGTGAAGGTGGTGAAGCTGGAAACTACTAAGTGTCTCATTACTTTCAAACTTCTCTCTGTTATGATTTCCCATTTCAAACATATGGTGCTAAACTGAGGGCATGCAGTGATCATCATTACTTTGGGGAGGTATCAATTTGTGAAACTTTGAGGCCCAAGGTCTACTACTTGCCAATGGAACATACACATCAAAGAAATCTATGCTGTCACATCTGACATTCATTTCTGTACAAATCTCCCACATTGTAGTTGCTTACTGTATCAAGTAATGAAATACAAGAATATGTCATAATAGTATTATATAATACAATACATGTTCAGGACTTACCTTGTAAATGCAGCAGTTGCCACAGTGTTAGTTCAGGGCTGAGTGTGATGCAAGCAGTACACAACCAATACATTGGGGAGGTAAAGGCCGTGGCTCTGAGTTGAGCTGGCAGATGTTCCAGGGTTCCTGTATTGTGCCCCTGTCCACCCTGTAGCATTCTACAATGTCCATGTTGTGTATGTTGTAATAAATTAAATGTGACCTGAAAACTCTTCTCTGTCTCTGCCTAGGCCTACTGGCAGCAGCAGCAACATTGCCTGCAGCCTGTAGCACATACAAATAGAGTTAAGCAGCTCCTAAAATTCTGTCTGTGTAGACTTCCTGTGTCTGTCCTCCACTACTTTTGAAATCTACAGGAAAAAACCTGTATGGAATCTATATGGTTGCTTTATAACTTCTTGAATAGCTCCACCAGATTGGTTGATTAGTATGCAGTGCAGCTGTTTATACTGTAATCAGTATCTCTGAAACACAGCCTAGACAGATGCAATCCATTAATAATCTACTCCATTATATAAAGGGAAATGTGTAGCTGGCCAAACTGATGGTGAGGATACTTGCTACATAATCAGAAAAGCAAAATATTTCAAAAGCTGTTTTTACAAATGTGTACTGAATTCCGGAGGGTATGCTGTCACTTTGTTACCCACATAATGCATATGCTGGAATATATTAATGTATAATGTGAAGCAAATCCTTTTACACTGTTATCTGTATGCATTAGTTAGAAGTGTACTGATTGTCAGGCCATTTCAGAGGTACAAATGATTGAGAATACATGAAAATAGAGAGCTGTGTGATACATATGTACAAATGTTGCAGGGATAGATCCTTTGAATGCATGTTTAGCATTTCAAATGTGATTTATTAGTAAATGTTTCATGTGCCTGTTCTTTAGTGGGTAGGGGATCAAAGAGAAGTTGCTGTTATGTCACAAACTAAAATGGACGGTTCTTTTTGGGGGGAGCAAAGCTGAGTTACTGCTATGGCACATACAAGGATATGTTGCTCTTGCTACTCTCCTTGTTTTTCATCCAGCCTGTTGTTAGGATTTCACATCTGTAGTATGTTTTATGCTTTTTCAGTGAGTAATACTGACTGCCTATCTTAACTATTTTATCTGGTAACAGTTATTTTGTAGTTATGTGATACTTATGTGTCTTATCATTCTGTTATCTTTTAGGACTGAAAATAACATTGAGGCTCAGACCTCCCCCCCCTTCCTGGAGGCAGAGAATACAACAATTGTAGATGTGCTCTGTCAACATGGTGCTTTTCTTCTCAAAGGGGCTGTCCCAATATGCCAAAGAGGCTGAGACTATGGCAGCAGATCATTGCAAACATGAATGCTGTGGGCAGCCATGAATGTACTTATGAGCAGGTGGACCACAGGGCCACTGACATGATAACATCTGCATGGAGGCTTGAAGCTGCTGTTGCTCAAGATCAGATGGTAACCAGGTATGGGACTGTTGCAGAACCACCTCTCACCCACAATAAGGAATTCATGGCAAATATTCTACAACAGGAGAACTCACAGCTGAGTGGCCCACAATATGTGATTGATGTGAGTGCCCAACCTTCTCAGTCCTAGGAAGAGCTTCCAGTTAGGCTTTGTTATATGACCAGTTGAATACTGTTGTATAGTAAAACAGTTAAAATAAAAGTTACTTCTGTGTTACATGCTTTTTGGGGGGATTTAAAGATTGCTACAGTGATAAGCTCAGTTTGGAGTTGCCAGACATGTTCTTGTTGAACTAACACTTCATGCAAATTGAGAGGAGTACATGTAGTACCCCCTGTCTTACTGTTAAATGTGATGCTGTTGGTCTTAGCTCTTACTTAACTTAATTTCAGGACTGTCAGGTATCCAGAGATGTATGCTTCCTGCAGATTATAAGCCAAATAAAGTTATTTCAGTACTGCAGATCAATTTCTAGAAATATGATGCATCCTTTTAGGCCTGTTGTGTGTATTGTTGTACTGTCTGCAATAGTGGCAGCATTGATAGTGCTTTAGCATATAATGCACCATAGTAGTGCAGGCATTAATGTATGCCTGTGTTTCTCACTTTTTTATTACAGATGATGATGACGGTGAGAGTGTGGGCCCTGTGCCACCAGATGTCAGTGTCTCATCAGACACTGATGATGATGGTGGTAAAAACTGAGGCACACTTGGGGGTGCAGAGGTTGGATCTGGCACAGTGGTTGACATCCAGCCACCACCTTCTTTTTCCACAGACATAGCCAGTAGGCCCATTCCTGTCCAGTCCACAGAGGCCACAGATAAAGGACATGTGGAGGGTGATGACATTAAACAGGGAAGTGTGGTTACCGTGGCTTCAGTACCTGTTGAGTCTGACTGTAGTCAAACTGTTGGTGAGGTGCCATACAGGAGGGTTGATAGAGGTGCTTGGAGGGGGCCTGCTGTCCCTCCTCCACCTGGTGCTGGAATCTCTTCCTGTGTCACACAATGTATGTTTAGAGCCATCATGGAAGCACAGGCATGTTCAGAAAGGCACTTCAGACAAATGTTTCGGGTTGTGGATGTGGCACAGTCTGAAATGTGTGACTGCCTCCACTGTGTCACTGATTCCCTGGAGCAGACAAATGACATGTTGGCATGAGGGGTGTCTGTGATAGACCAAGGGGTGTCTGTCATGGAATGAGTAGTGTCTGTGATGGAACATCTGCTGGGAGGGGGACAGCATCCTTGTGAGCATAGGTCAGCCAAAACATTGGCCGATAGCCAACATGGCCATTCCTGATCATGCTCCTATGGTGGCGTACTTCTGCTGGTCCATCTGTGAGTGTGCTGCCCTCACCTAGATGTGGCAGACTATTGGGTCATAGTCCTGGGCATTCCCATGGAGGGAGCACATCCAGAGACAATGGTCACACTCAGGTAGCAGCACTCCATCTGACCTTAGGTATGGAGGTACTAGTGCAACTCCTTGCAGTGCCAGTTCTTCTGGTATGGGGCAACAACGATGAACTACCATCTCTACCATGCATGGCTCAAACCTGTCCTATATACCATTACCAACTGAAAAAATGTAACGTTCAGTCAACAAAGCACACAAAACCACAGTAACACGAGCGCTGACTGTCACGAACTCCACAAGTTGACAAAACCAGGCTGGATAATAAAATTCAATAAAAATCTTCTTTAAAACATCCAAACTTACATCTGATGTTGAGCGCTTTCACCCAATGAATGTGGGCTTAATCAGAACAATTTTACAAAGACTCTACAGACTGTTTAAATACTTCATTTTGGCATCAAAAAATAACATCCCTTAAATTGATCTTACACTACAACAATCTAAATGTAAAAACACCTATTGCAGTGTATAAATTCAAAATACTAAACTCATTTAACATATTCACACCACATCATATGTAAATGTCTTGATAATAAAATACACATATATATATATATATATATATATATATATATATATATATATATATATATAAATAATGTATGAATGGTATATATATAATACAAATAAAAAATTACACATTTTATGAAGCTTAAATAATAATACTTGGAGTTAATACTGCATTGTATAAAACACATGATGAAATGCATAAAAATATACATATGCTTAATATACATAATATATATATGAATATGAATATAATAAACATATGTGTATATAAAAAAATATAAATATTATCCAGCCTGGTTTTGTCAACTTGTGGAGTTCATGATAGTCAGCGTTCATGTTACTGTGGTTTTGTGTGCTATATACCATTAAATAGAACTAGCACTGAGCTTGGCTGTGTTCATGCAGAGTCCCACACACCACTTTCAAATGGAGGACCCCTACAGACACATACACAGCCTATCTGCTTCCCTTTCTCCCTCACACACACTCACCAACCTGTTGTTTCAGCCTAGGCCTCTTGACCCCCACCCCCTTAGGCACCATCTGCAAGTGATTATAACTGCGCCATATTTGTTTTCGCTCTTTTGGATTCAAGGATACAAAAGCTTTGTGTCTGATGCCGAGGGTGCATAGCTACATTAGTGCCTAGTATATCTGCATTTGTGTTGTTGCACTGATAATTGTACCTATCAGTTATATTTGCCTTGCCAAATGATACAGTGGACATCATCATCATGTCAGTATTTCTAGTGTTTTCTCTTGTACAGGGTTGTGATGTCAGGAACTGCAATGTGTATCATTACTTTATAACCTTTCTCTTTAATGTTTTCCAGTACATAAGTATGGTGCACATCATAAAGCACACCATCATATGCAGATCTCAGGATTGTATGACAGAACTGTAGTCAAACTCATCAGAACAGTAATACAGTACAGTACTATCTTTTGCATGAACCTCACCAGACACATGCAGCAGCTGAACAGACCACAGCATTTTCTCATCAAGATAACATAGGGCCTACTAACCATAACATGATGTATGTGGGTAGATTAAAAATATGTCACTGTCATCTGTCTGGTATTGCATTAAATTGTAGCTGTTATTCTAAGCTTAGTTCTTTTGGTTTAAGCACTTGGGCTTCAGGCCAGTTGTCTGACATTAGAAGGGCTTGTAGTCTACACTCTTGTGGGATGAGATAGTGGCCTCTGCTCTTCTGAGCTGGGAGTTGCTGGATGAATGCTTATTGTGGCTGTTGTTTTAAGTGTCTTTGTTATGGTTTAAGCACTTGGGTTCCAGGCCACTTATTTCACACTAGGAAGGTTTGTTGTCTACATTCTTGCTGGAATATTCTACTAAATTGCTGCTTTGTTTATACAGTTTGTTCTTCTGTTGTGATTGAAATTTTCTGCTCTTTGGATTTCTAATACTTCTGCATTTTATAATATAGGCTTGATTCAACTTTGCTGATTCTAGACTATTTGGTATCACTGGAGAACTAAAACCAGCTCTCTTACATTAAGAAGACCCCCTGCACCCTTGTGGCAGAACTGTGCCGCCAGGAATCTATCTGAGTTGGGGATTGCTGGAATAAGTGTCACTCTTGGCCTTTCCATTTGTTTACTTTTTTCAAAATAGTTTAACTTCACTTTTATTCCAGCATTTTGTTTTGCTGGGTTTGCACTCAGTTTACTGTAGCTGCTCAGAGCTTGCACTACTGCCCTGTGAGCAACTCAGTTGTGCATTGTGAAAAAGTGACTCATTTTTGTAACCCAAGTCCTCCATAGAATAGACACATTGTGTTAGTCTTACACCAAAACCTGGTCCATCTAGCCCACTCCCCACTAGTTACTACAGTATATACCTTCCATAATGTATGGACAGTTTCCCACCATTTCTCCAGGCAGCCTGATTTATATGGGCATCCTGAGGCGACAGAGCAGTTTCCTCATGTATACTGACAACCAGTTACTGCTAAACAAACTAATACAACATGTGAGAGTTGTATCTATACTATGAATTTGAAATCAGTTCTTTCACATACCAAAAAACAGATATTAAACATGTTATCGGCAAACACAATTCACCTCTTGCACATAACAAGCTCGCAACACATAAACCAACATACATAGTAGGTACTCACTAGAAACCTAACTAAAGATCAGAGACCTCCAAAATACAAACCTACTGCACACAGTGTAGTCCCAACACAATCCACTACACATAATAATACACATAACAGTGTCTCACCCAATAAGCCCCTCAGGCAAATCACCTCAAAACCAAATGTCTTGCTCATAAGTGACTCTGTAGTGAAACACACAGATATTCCCCTCACCAGGGTGGACAAGGGGAAGGACACAGTCAGCTGCCTATCAGGTGCCAGGGTCTGTCAGATCAGGCATTCACTCAAGTCTTTCAGGAACAAGTGCCATTATGACTCTGTCATAGTCCATGTTGCAGTGAATTATTGGAGACGTACCTCACTGTACTATATGACAGTGCTTGCTCCCCCCATAGTTTAGGCAATGTCAGAACAACTAAAGTCCCAATGTAAAAGAATCCACTAGAGACAAGGTTATGCTACTTAATGCATGGAGTGTAAATCAGAAACTGCACTTACTAGAAGAACTCCTTACCTTGGAAAATGCCCTTGTCTCTGCAGTTACACAGACATGGATCAAGGCCACAGATAGACCTCTGGCCATGCAAGGCTACAACGCCTTCCAGATGTTCAGACTTCAAAACAAGCATGAAAGAACCAAATCAGAGGTGTATACAACTTCATTATCGACAAATACACAGCTAGACTGGTCAAAGAGTATGACTACACAGCACTAATCCAAGTCCAACTAAATGTATGTAAAACCCCTACAATATCATTGTTAGTTACAGGTCCCTCACCATGACCCACGAATATCACTCTGCCTACTTGGACCTATTTGAGTCACTCACTATACAGCCAAACACCTTAGTCATGTGTGATTTCAACTATCCTTCCATTGATTTGGAGTCATATATGTACACAAATATGCTCACCCTAAGGTTCATGGACTTTGTTAATACAAATACTGTGTAACAGATAGACTATATCCCAAGAAGGAGTTTGAATGTCCTTGACTTATTACTCACCAGTGTAGTGGTTCTCTGCACTAACCCCTGTGTGTTTGCCCCCCTGGTCAGGTCAGATTATAATTCAGTCTTGTTCACATTTACAATCACACCCGACACCTCCTCAAGAGCAGAAAGGATGTAACATTTATCCAGAGCAAACTATAGCCTCCTAAGTGATGCCATAAATAGTTGCAAACCCCTTGCTACAACTGTCAGCAATGAGTGCTATATAGAGGTGTACACAAATGACCTATATAAACACCTATATTGAGTTGGGTGAACATGAAAAGATCAAACACAATCCTCACAGAAAACAAGCCACCCACGTGGGCATCAAGCATACATTGGTTATACAACAAGTGGAAGAAAGTAATGTATAAGAACAAGAGGGAACTGACTCAGCAGAGGAAGGACACCCACCACAGCTTGAACAAGGAAATTAGCTATCTTGTAAAGTCCTCTTAAGCCATGTACGAACATAAACTAGCATCCCTAGCTAAAGGTAATCAGGAGGCATTTTTTAGCTACATCAGAAATATAAAAGTGAATGGCCAGCTTTGTGCTGAACTAGTAGTGGATGGTACTACTCATACTGACCCTGAGGACATCACTAACCTGCTACCAGTTTGGGGCAAACTTCACCCCTCTGTCCCCACGAGACATACCCCAAAACATACTTGTCACCAGTCCTCTACCTACTATCTGCAAAGACCAGTTCATAACCTCACTCTCCATGGGCAGAAAACAGTCTCTATGGGACTGGATAACATCACAGACTGCCTACTAAATGGTCTGAAACAGGACCTAGTGGAACCAATTGGAACTCTGTTCAACCACAGTGTGAGTACTGGCTTTGTCCCAGCAGAGTTGAACATAGCAACAGTATTTTGTTTGCACAATAAGGGTCTGTCATCTGACCCTGGGAACTATAGACCCTAAGCCTCACCTGCCAGGCCATGAAGAGAATAATCATGGACCTTGTCAACAAACACACAGGCGACCTTCAAACTGTTATCCTGACACAATTTGGCTATGTTAAGGGTAGATCATGCTTATTAAAACCTGGTGGATGATTTCAAGAATGTCACCAAAACCCTGGATGAAGACAAAGCACTATATACACCCTATCATGACTTAGCTATGGCTTTTGACACAATCCCTTACTCAGGCATCATTGATAAACTCACACAGCTGGGAATTAACTCATATGTCACTAGACGGGTAGCCAACTGATCACCAACAAGAAACATGCAGTCAAATTTGAGGATTCCACTTCTAGACGATTTACCACTGGTGTACCACAAGGATTTGTGCTGGGTCCCACAAGGATTTGTGCTGAGTCGCCTACAGTTTGGAATGTATTTCTTAGATGTCCAGGGGAAAATAGGTTGCCTATGGCTTATCATGTTCGATGATGACTGCAAACTGAATGCAATCACTGAGTCCCCCAAAGATGTTGATATGCTACAAAATGGCCTTACACAGACAAAAGGTTGGTGCCAAAGCCACAGACTCAAAATAAATGCTAAATAATGTGTTACCATCCCTTATGGCCAAGGGGAAGTCCCTGCACATTATAATATTAACAGTACCCCTCCTTAGCTGAAAACCTGTGGTGAGAGATTTGGGAACACAGGTTGATAGCACCCTTAATTGTGATCAACGTGTGCCCACAGTGGTAAGGAAGGCCTTCTGTGTTGCACATGTCATAAGTAAGGGCATTACATCCAGAGCTAAGGATGTTATAACTTTTCTGTACTCATCCCTCATCAGACCACTAATAGAGTACAATGCTTCCTTGCGTATGTACCTCACAAGACACCTGCAGCAGCTATAAAGACCTCAGAGGTTTCTCACCAAGACAGTTCAGGGCCTGCACCACATCACCTGCATGGACAGACTGAAGGCCCTGTCACTGTACTCTGTCTCTTATAGGATGCTGAGAGGAGACTTGTGCCTGACCTATAGAGCAGTTTCAGACCCTGGCCTAATAGAAATGCTGCACATTCATAAGTCACATGAGACAAGATTCACTCACTCTAGGTATCTTAACATACCCTGTGCCATTAACAGGATATGCTGGAGTGACAGATATGTCTCCTAGAGATTGCCAGTCCTCTGGAAAAATTCCCAATTCACATAAAACAGACATCCTCAATGACCTTATTTAAGTGTAACTTAGCCAAATGGATGGGAGAACATCAATTTACCCTGGGTGTGTCACCTATGTCCCTTTAGAATAAGGGCAGTCAGTGATGATCATACACTTGCACTGCAAATATAGACCATACAAGCTGGTCAATAAGGGAACAATGGTATAACATGGCTAGGCTTATAAAGTCCCTAGGGCCAATAGTCTAGTAACCTCCTATGAACCTAAGGTGATGTTTACCTGGGTTCCAGGCCAGTGTCTGATCTTGCCCTGATGGGATGGTTGTATATCCAATAATCTGATATAGCTGATTACATCAGCATTGTATGTTGAGCATGTGCTAGTACATCAGCATTGTCTTTTGAGCATATGGTGATAATGGTGTCCCTCATGTTGGTATAAAAGGATTTCTATAATGTCAAGTAACATCTCAAACACACACAGTTGACTGCAGTGAGAAGAGAACCCCTGCCTATCTAAGTACACAGACTACAGAACACAGTAATATATACATGCACCATGGTACAAGTCGGATTTTTACATGGCAGCAGGTCAACTTATAGTGGATGCATCAGCAGTGGATGTTGCAAAGAAGAAGGTGGGAGGCCTACCTAACATGGATGTGTAGGCAGGTGCACGTTTCAAAATACTGTCAGTTTATGGGGTTGGGGCAGTAACTGCAGGATACACACTTGCTTTTTATGCTGGACACACTGACACACAGATACACACACTCACATGTACACACAGTTGACTCTAGTGACAGCAGAACCTTTACTTAGCTAAGTACACATACTATAGAACACAATACCTTACGCAAGCAACACAGTACAAGTCTGACTTTTACATGGTTGCAGGTCAGTAGAGCATAATGGAAAAAAGAAGGAGGGAGGCCTGTCTGAAGTGGATGTGTAGGCAGTTGCAAGTATCAAAATACTGTTATTATATGGGATTGGGGCAATAACTGCAGGATGCACACTTTCTCTTCTGGCTGGACACACACACACACACACACACACACAC
Source organism: Protopterus annectens (assembly GCF_019279795.1). Classification (NCBI taxonomy): domain Eukaryota; kingdom Metazoa; phylum Chordata; order Ceratodontiformes; family Protopteridae; genus Protopterus; species Protopterus annectens. Next base: position 246,941,094 of record NC_056736.1, on the reverse strand, counting down.
ACACACACACCCACACACACCCACACACACCCACACACACACACACACACACACACACACACACACACACACAGTTGACAGCAGTGACAGCAGAGCCCCTATCTAAATGCACAAACTATAGAACATAGTTGCAGTGACAGCAGAACCCTTACCTATCTAAATACACAAACTATAGAACACAGTAATTTACGCACGTGCCATGGTACAAGTCTGACTTTTCCACGACTGCAGGTCATCTTAAAGTGGATGACATCAGCAGTGCATGATGGAGAGAAGAAGGTGGGAGGCCTGCCAGAAATGGATGTGTAGGCAGGTGCAATTATCAAAATGTTGCCAATTTAAGGGATTGGGGCAGTGACTGCAGGATACACACTTGCTGTTTTGGCTGTATACATACACACACACACACACACACACACACACACGCGCATGCACACACACACACACACACACACACACACACACACACACACACACACACACACACACACACACTTGACTGTAATGAGAACAGAATCCCTACCTATCTAAGTGCACAGACTACAGAACACAGTACGCTATGCAAGCACCTCACCACAAGTCTGCCTTTTGCATTTCCATAGGTTAACTTATGGTAGATGACATCAGCAGGCCATGTGGGGGACAGCAGGATGGGATGCCTGCATAGGCAGATAGATTCATAGGTACATATGAGGCCAGTAGCCTAAGTGTAGAATGTGTTCTAGGTGTGTAGAAGCCTAGCTGTGTAAGAACATAAGTACCCGTATTGAGCATGGTCAGATGTTTGAGTTTAGGAGAGCAAGGTTTCAGCACCACCAACTAGCCTTGTCCGTGAGGGAGCACACCATTATATATTACACTTTGCAGTGTAGCTGATATGTGTGTCTATAAAATATTGAGCCCCCAGGGTTGTACTGGTTGTGGGAGGGGGGTTGGACAACACATGTTTATATTGTGAATATATGATGTATACTTAGAATGTGACTTGCATTTCTAATATTTCCACATGTAGTTTTAGATCATACAAAGGAAATGGACAATAAACACTAATAAGGAAGCATCATATATACAGTTCCATAGCACAGTGAGCAGCAGATTTGCTCGATGGTTAACAAAGTGTGCACGCATGTAAGTTATACCTGTTTGAGCATTGATTAGTGATGAGCAAGTATGAGTAGTATTGCTTATATCAGTAAAAATAATACTTTATGGCATATAGTGCATTCGAACCCAGGACCATGTGTATGCCAGGCCTACACTGACACCTATTGCCAAAAGAATGTTGAGGAAACAGTTGTGTATGTTGCACTTCATTGCTGTAAACTGCAATATCACAGCAGTAAAACAAATATTGCACACTCTGTACTGGAACCCAGTTCCATCTGTATTCGAGGCTGGGTTTTCATGATGCTCAAGGGCACTAATTGAATTTATCCAGTTACTATTTTTGGCCATCTGCTTCATAGGTGGTCTGCAGCCTTTGTGCAAACCTGATAAACACAGCCATTACCAGCTTATGCTATTTGCACTATGCAGCATATCACTCAAAAAGGGCAATGGAAAAGTAGAAGAATAAGAAAGAAAACCTTAATAATGGATACCTATGAGTAAAATAAGTTTCTGCTGTGACATGTTAAGGTACTTTCTGGACAAATCCATCAATATTTACTTCATTACTGCACCAAGTTAAGATATACAATAATATGCCATAATATCATTACAGAATACATTCTATGTTCAGGGCTTACCTTGCAAAAGTAGCAGTTGAGATAATTTTATTTCTGGTCTAGAATTTCCTTGTGTCTATTCCCATGGGATGGAAGTATGCAAGAAAAAACAGAATGTAGGCTACATGGATGGTTTAGAGCTTGTTGAATAGCTTCATGGTACTGAAATCACCTGCTTATGATGTAATTAGAAGCTATGAAAATCATCTGCTACTTTACTGAATATATAAACTCTGTTAGTGCCCATCGGTGTAAGATGCCCACCTATGTGCTGCGGCATGCACCGACACTGAAATAAGGTGAACACAAGGAAACTTATTACTTTTGTCCATGCCTGTTATGTTGCACAAACATACAGTTCAAAAAGTAGAGGGAAGGCTGCAGACCCTGCAGTAGAACTCAAGACTTTCTATACTTTAGTCCTACACATACACACACTGCCACAGGAATAGTTATGACATGTATCAAGAAACCTGCCATTCAGTCCTCCATTTCCCATGGTTGCATTAAGCACTGCATCACATCAAGGATGAAAGCGAAAAAATAAATTTTAAAGTAATGTGGATAGATAAGATACATTTTAAAAAACAATAAAGTGCATGACACAGAATTTGTGAATTGTGCACTGATTACATGCACTTTTACACTTCACAGACCTACATGTATACCTCTGTAAGTGTAACATGACACACACCCCTGATGTCATTTACTGTTGCCATGCATTCAATATGAACACTATGGAAGTGCCTTCACGAAATTAATATCTCTACATGGTTACAAGTTTTTGGGATTCAACAATTCTAATGAGATTTGATCTCATTTGCATCTTCACCATGTTGACAGCCCTGAATCTTCATGGCTGGTAGCAGTGTATTCAGGGAAACTGAAGGGGAGCCCAATGTTGTACAGTCAAAGGAAGGTATTAATCAGGTGAATATATGTGTACAGAGGAATGCAAGTCTGGGATTCTATATTACATGGGTTTTACACTTTTAGCTGTCTAGATTACTTACGCTTACATTGTTCATTTGGGGCTGAGGGTGCAAAGTGGCATTTATGTCATGGCACTTAATTAGGAATTGTTGTTATTTTTATCATAATTGTCTAGCATCCAACATGTCTGGGAATGTCAGAATGTGTTTACGGTTACATGTTAGGGTCTGTTCTGTACAAATGTGTCGACAATGACTTTCTGAGTTTCTGTGTAGACTTCTTTGTGCACCTGTATTTGGTAAACATTCACATACATGGACAACACAAGCCCAGAGTCTACACAGTTACTTTACATCTTTGTTGAATCACTCCACCATCAAACCAGAAAAAAAGACATAAAAACAATATTTCACCCTGCACCACCACATCCACTGAGAATTATATATACCAACTCCGAGATCATATAACAGCAGAGTAAGGCCAAAGTCCCAGACCCCATTGTACCACAGTCTTGCAGAGAAAACAGTCAAAAGGTTGAAAGGTTAAAAAACAAGCCTGAAACTATATATATTATACCTATATCTATATATCAATATTGCAACATATTGCCCATTTCCATACAAGCTCAGCCAAGTTTGGCCTACCCTCCACCTGTTGGGACCGCTACTCCCACTACATGAAATCCCCAGTCTTTACCAGGAATCACTGTGGGAAACATCCATGTCACCACCTACCATCTGTGGATAATAACACCAATCCCTCCCTTGTGCTCTTTCAGTCACTTCAGTGATTAATTAACCCTTGGTCAACTGGGCCAAAATCAGTGCTTTATCCCTGTATGACACCAGAACAAAAAGGGATTCATGAGTATTCACCTAAGGTTTATTCTCCATCAAAAAAGCATTGGAAAAAATTACTGAAAGCCATTTACAGCAAAACTAATTTCATGCTTGTTTTGCATGGGGTCAAGTCCCCCCAGTGCCCCTCATGTTGGGGGAGACCCATCATACCCCACCTTATATATACCTATACCAACTCCATAGTTGCACAACAGTGGAGAAAGTGCAACACCATGTTCCTTGAAAGTGGATTTTACTGATAAAGCTGCCATCATACCCCACCTTATATATACCTATACCAACTCCATAGTTGCACAACAGTGGAGAAAGTGCAACACCATGTTCCTTGAAAGTGGATTTTACTGATAAAGCTGCCTTGCAGTCAGACAAATAGTGCTTGACAAAAACACACATTCCCATGGAAAGAAAGCATATGGCACAGAAATATGTGCAAATGCCATGAAGATAGCCTACTTAAGTCACTCATTCAAAATCAAAGTCAGCCATTCATAATTTATAGAGTCCATCATATCTCATGTCCCCCTTGACCAGAAAAGACACCCCATGGTAGATAATATATAAAGATTTGAACTACCCAGATAAAGAGAGATAGAGAGATAATATTGCAGACAGCAAAAGAAGGAAAAGCCTACTGACTTTGTTGGTATCAAGTCAAAGTTTTCCACGATTTCATACTAAGAACAGTTAAATGAAGAAAATATTTCTCTACAGTAAGCTCACTCTGCTTCAAAAGCAGGATACCCACTGTCCATAAGTGACATGCAGCATTAAGTATGCAATGTAAGGGATGAATTTAACCCTTATCACATCCAGATGCTGTATTGCAGTTTCTGAATCAAAGTACAGAAAACCAAGGTTATGATGTATTAGTGAGCTGTTAAATAAGTACTTTTTGTAGTCCAAGATTTGCTTCCCTTCAGCCTGTACTTAGCCACTATGCGACTGTGATCAAGTCACTTAAACTACTTAGACAGTAGGAAAGATAGGCACAATCAAATGTGAGAACAAGCAGTTAAGAATATTTATTTATTTATAGACATTTGTTTACCATGAAAGTCTGACTGGGCAGCAGCCCATTTTCAGCAGAGTCCTGGAGAGAAAAACTTTGAACTACTACAAAACATTTTAAGAACAATAATTTTGCAGTCTTCATAAATAAAACAGAAACATTTGCAGTTTAAATAATTACAACAAATCAGACATAATAATATAAACATTGGCTAAAAATCAATACATGATATAAGGGCAGAAGGCAAAGTAAGATGACCCAGAAATCCTGAAGTTGCACAGCTTATAAACAATTGAGATTGACCAAATATGAAAAGGCCCAATTATATTTGAAGAGAGTTGCCACCAAGGTATGGGATCTAGTAAACATCATAATCATCAGCAGCCCCTTTTTCCCATTTTCTCTACATGGGGTCAGGGTATCGTGGTAACTGTCGCCATCTCTCTCGATTCAATGCCACACTACTTCCTTCTTCAACACTCATGCCTGATTGTTGCAGATCTTCTTTCACACAAACCATCCACCTCTTTGCTGGAAGTTCTTGCTTCCTCTTACCTTCTTCCTGTCTGTCCCAAATCTTCCTCACCATATCGTCTATTGCTTTTCTATATATATGCCCAAACCACCGTAATCTGTTCTCTTTGATCTTTTCTGCAATTGGATCTAGTAAACATTCCAGACAAATTATTAGCCTACATGGTTAGGGGTAGAAGAAAGAAGGCCATCATTTCATCAGTCAGAAAAGGCTCTTTGACAACGGTTTTCATGATTATCTAGAACATTATTAAGGCCTTGAAGGATGTCTATGAGCATTTATAAGTAGACCAACATGTCCAAATGAAGAGTGAGTACATAACATAAACAGGTTCAATATATAAAGCTAAACTTCAAGCCCTCACCGCGATTCAATGAAGTAAGCTAAATGCTTCTATTACTATAAGTGTTTCTAGAAATATCTACAACATGCCCAAGGAAAAGGTCCAATGACCACAATGTTTAAATACAGAGCAAAACCATTAACTCTCCAGTATTACTTCTTCTAGCCTTCCCCTAACATTCAGGCAATACTAATCTGAAGGGAAGAGCAAGCCACCCTTGCTATCTTCTGTAATAACAGTGCTAATAAAACTATGTTATGACCCTTTTAAAGCAGAACATTCTCAGCCAGTCTTATGGACTAACAATGACATTAAGAACATGCATGTATCTCAACAGATCACTTGAAGGTTAAACTGTCAGAGATTACTACCTCTCACTAAGCTGGCATTTTTCTGATGGTAATGCTGATAGAGACTTTGCCAGTGAGACCTTTTTCAATGTTCCAAATGAAAATGTTTGAGAGACAGAGAAAAACGCAGGAGCTGACTAGAAGAATTGGGAATACTTTGCACTTGAACCAGATTCCAAGGTTGGGAGATAGGGGTGAACAGGAAGAAGACCAGCAGCATTACAGTTAGTGAATAAATGTGAAACTATAAAGTATCAATCACATTTGAGAAATATGGCTTTACAAGAAAAAGTGGAAAGACTGGACTTTTGTTGACTGTCAAACTTGTGGGGGACTGAAGCCCATATGCCCTACTCAATGTCATACATATTTGGAAGAACACTGAAGGGAAGGAGAATAAAAAAAAAAGAAAAAAGAAAAATAACTGTAAGTGAAGCTATTTTTGTTATTAACAGTATTTGTATGGGGCATTTCATTATATAAATTGCATGTTACATAGTAGTAAAGCATTTCCAGATACTGTATGTGATAAAGAGAGTAAAGTAAATAAATATCTTTTTGTCTTTTCTTTTTAGTTTTAAAAAATGTAGACATTACTATGTGAAAGGGGAAGAAAGGGTCGACAAAAACGCTTTTAAGTTGTTGAGATGATGGATGGGGTATAAAAGTGCACAGATTATAATATATGTAGAGTTGATATGCTCTTACTTTTGCATAGGTGAATATCTGGATTAAGGCCTTTGGCTTAATCTAATAAAAGGTTTTTGTAAAAGCAAGTAAATATGAAGACACTGAATGTAATGAAAAGTTTTTTTTTGGCAAATACATGTTCAGTGTATAAGCTGAGAGGTTTGCAAAGCTGTACATATGATATTTGTGTTTCCATGGAAACAAGCTGACTATAGGGAGATCAGTAAATGCCAGAACACATTTTTTTAAGGCTAAAGGTTAGTGTTTTCTGAAGGCATATATGCTGCCTTTCACATTGAGAGGGGAATGAAGATAAGACAAGAACAGACAGCAATTAGTGTATGTAGGAGGACAGGCTGTAGCATGCTTTTTAGCATGGATAACCTTAATATTAGATTAAGTTATGCCTGTGTGTACAGCTGTTGATTTGCAGCAATTGTTTCTATCAGGATGGTTAAACTTCATTATTTGAAGATTTACAGTTTGTTCTAGGTTAGTAGGTTATAGGGGGTGTTCTGTGTGTGTGTGTGTGTGTGTGTGTGTGTGTGTGTGTGTGTGTGTGTGTGTGTGTGTGTGTGTGTGTGTGTGTGTGTGTGCGTTTTCTCAAGGGCTTTCATTAAAACAAAAAGTCTTGCAAAACGTTGCTCAGGTTCAAATGGAGATGACATGAAACAACTGTATAACAGATCAACCTGCCAAACATTAATGGGTGCATGTAGCACAATGAATGGAAACAGACATTTAAAAAGCTGTTCAATATAATAGCTAGGAATAATGATTTATTATCAAAATGGCTATGCTAAACATATTATTTTGGAACATGAATGGCCTGAGAGGTAAAGATAAAAATGAAAAAATATTGAATTATATTGCAAAATGCAGAGTGGAAATAGTATTGATACAGGAGTCACATTTGATAAGAAGGGCATGTCAATTTGATAAAGAAAGGATTTCACGATGAATATTCAACAGATGATCACAAAAAAAGAAAAGAAGAATATTTATGCTAAATGCTAGAGGAGCTCTAGTAGTGACAGAAGAGGGAAAACAGATAGTAACGTTAGATTTGTAGTAGTAAGTGGCTACTGGAAAAGTAAGGGGATTACACTGACATTCCACATAAAACTGCTATTATGGAGGTTTAGAAAATTCTGTTAGAAATAATCAGCTTTCAGCAGGGAATATTACTTTATAGCTGGGGACTGGAACTTAATTTGCAACAATGAGAGGGTAGATTTCCTAAGAAAATTATGAAAATGTTTGTTACAAAAGGCATAAATTCAGTAGTATGAAATTGGACAGAATGCACATATTATTAGAAGGTAAACAAATTGTCTAGAATAGATAGAAATTATATTTCACAAGTGCATGTGCATTTAATTGAAAGATTTGATATACATCCAATAACCATTTCAGATCATGTGCCAATAGCAACTAAGATAAAAATGCATTGCAATGAAGAGAAAATGAGAAACTGCTGCTTCTCCACCTACCTGTTAAAAAAGTGAAAAAGAGAGGAATTTAAGGATTGAGGAATAGAAATTATTCAGGAACTATTGGGGAAAATAGAAACTTCTTCAGATGTTACAGTTAGTGAGTGGGATAAAATGAAAGTGTAGTTTAAAAATAGGGTAGAAATAAAAGAAAAATAGACATTTCTATGAAATAACAAGAATTATTTAGAGGGGCTAACAAAGGTTAACCTATTGCAGAATAAGGGGAATCTCACAGAACAAGAACAGGCACAACTGCGGTGTGTTAAAGAGAAAATAAGGGAAAATCTGGATAATATGCACAAGTTTACAAAGATAGTTATTAAGCAACTGTTTTTGGATAACAACTCCAGTGCACAAAAACTCTCTGCACAACAACTTGGGCAACAGAAAGTAGTAAGGGTTGTTGTCAAACTTAGTGAGCCTATAACAAGAAAAATAACCAGAGATCCTGTGGTGGTATTAGAGATTTTTCAAAAACTTTATGAAAATTTGTATAAAGCAGAGGGCTATAGAAATCAGGAAACAGTACAAACAGAAATATTTCTAAGACTTAAGTATGCCAAAGTTAGAGGTAGATAAGGCTCAGCAATTAGCAGTTAAAATAGGAGGAGAAAAGTTAAAAACAGTGATGTATAATCAATCTGCAGAAAAGCCTCCCAAAATATATGTTATTCCTGTGGAAGTTTTGAAGCTAGGAGAAACGATCTGGAAGGTTTTCTTTCACAGTATTTTAAAAAGAGGGAAAGTAGCAACATCCTGGAAGAAAGCTGTGGTGGTTATAGTATCTAGTGACAGTAAAGACCCACCAGACCCAGCTAATTATAAAATATTTATGCCTTGACAAGTCTGATCTGTAAAGCCATGGAGCGTATTATTATGGATCTCATAACAAGAACATAGGCAATCTTTAAGCACTTGACCCCACCCATTTCAGATTTTTCAAGGGCAGATCTTGCCTGTTGAACCTGGCTGACTTCTTTGAGACTGTCATCAAGGCCCCAGATGAGGGAAAGTCAGTACATACAGTTTACCTTGACTTTCCCAAGTCCTTTGACACAATCCCCCACTCATGGATCATTGAAAAGCTAACACAACTTGGCGTAAATCCCTGTCTCATCAGGTGGGTTTCCAACTGGCTCACTGACAGAACCCTCAAAGTCAAAATAGGCACCTCCACCTCTGATAACAGACCTGTCACTAGTGGAGTTCTCCAGGGATCTGTCCTGGGGCCCCTACTGTTTGGCATCTATTTCTCAGAGGTCCAGGCAAAGACAAAAGGCCTGTAGCTGACCAAGTTTGTGGACAACTGTAAGTTGGATGCTGTCACTGACTCCTCAAATAATGTTAACATACTGCAAGAGGGTCTCACAGCAATTAATGATTGGTGTCAAAGTTGTGGCATCAAGCTAAATGCAAAAAAAGTATCATCATATCATTCAGCAAAAACATGATCCCTATTAATTACCACATCAACGGCAACCCTCTAAGCACACAACCTGTGGTGAGACACTTGGGCAGTCAGGTTGATAACAACCTCACATTCGACCATCATGTAGTGGCAGTGGTCAGAAAAGCCTTTTACTTGGTTCATCTCATAAGTAAAAGGATGGCATCCAGAAAAAAGGAGGTTATTACCTCTCCATACTCCTTCCTCATTAGACCAATAATTGAGTATAACACCGCATTTGGGATATACTTCTCCAAACATCTGCATCAACTGGAAAGACCACTGAATTACCTCAAAAAGAGAATCCATGGCCTCCAACACCTGTCTTATGCAGACAGGCTTAAATCACTATCACTCTATTTGGTATCATACAGATTGCTCAGGGGTGATTTGTGTCGCACCTACTAGGCAATCTTAGACCCTGCCCTACTAGACATGCTCCATATCTGTAAGTCTAACTTCTCACCCACTACCCACTCAAAAGGTCTGATTCGAATATGCAACATCAACAAAATCTGCTGGAGAGACAGGTTTGTCTCCCAGAGGCTGCCCCATCTCTGGAACAGACTTCCCATACACGTCAAACAGAGCACTTTGCTGACCCTCTTCAAGTGCAACCTTGATGAGTGGATGGGAAACCACAGATTTGTCCCAGGGGGTTCCACCTGTGTTCCTCATTGACAGGGTGACAGGTGCTGACTGAGGTATCTTTTTGGAGATAAACTCTTGGCTAGGCTTGGAAGGGCCCCATGGTTATTAGCCTAGTACCCGCCTATAATCCTATGATCCTATAATACCTAAAAGAATAGCAAAGGCGTTGTAAATTTGATAGGTATAGATCAGTGTGGATTTGTGGAGGGAGGCAAACAGCTAACAACATAATAGAACAATGATGATCCAGAGGAAAGCACAATGTAAGAAAATACCACTGTTGTTTGTGAGTCTTGATGCTGAGAAAGCATTCAGCTGAGTAAGGTGGGATTTTATGAGTAGGGCAATATAAGCGTTTGCATTTCTTGGTGTAGTAATAAAGCTAATTAGGAGGATATTTGAGGGACTGCAAGCAAAAATTAAAGTGGGAGGGTTCTTCTCTGATAAGTTGTGTCTAAACAAAGGAACCAGTTAGTGGTGTCCTCTTTCACCTTTGTTACGTGCTTTAAATATTTAGAGCCATTGGCAAATAAAATCAGGGACTCAGACATTCAAGGATAAACTTGGTATGGTGATCAAGAAAAGTTGGCTTTGTTTGTGGATGGTCATTTTTGTACCTGATTTAACCAAACAAGGACATCTAAGTGTTGTGGAACATTCTGAGAAAGTTTCATGCTTTTAGGATATAAAATTAATGCAGATAAAACAAAGACTATAGCTGTAAACCATGCATCCACACACAGATTGGTTCAGCAATACCAGTATTTATGGGGCACAATAAAATGAAGTATTTTGGAGTATGGGGGAAAGTATTCTGTTATGTCAGCTAAGAATATGTGGGAAGAGATTAAACAAAGGATAATACAAAAAGAGAAAAACTGGAAACTCTTATTTAAAGATATGGATAAGAAGATACAAGCAGTGAAAATGTTTATAATCCCTTTAGTTTTATATGCAGGTCAAACATATTTTTATCAATCAGAGAAGTTGTGGATAGTAATTAATAAAAAGGACAATAATTTTATCGGGGGGGGGGGTCATGTGGGATAAGGTGACCTTACAAAAGAACAAGGTGGTTTAGTACTACCTGACTTGGAGTGATACTTCAGAGCTACACAGTAAAGGTTCACATACATAACACAAGCAGAAAGCTATAATTCAATGTGAAAAGGGATGATGATAAAGTAGGAAGTTCAAGAAATAAGGAGAGATTTTGAATGCAGATCCTTAAGGTGAATAACAAGATAAATACAACATATTATATTCATAAATTAGCAAAACGAATTTTAAGAACTAAGCCAATGTGAGAATGGAGAACAGATTCAGCTGATATGGATGACTACAATTAAGGGTACAGAGAATAGGCAACAAGGACTTGAATTTACTGGAGAAAACTGGCAAAGGACTCAGGATATTGGGAGCAAGGGAAAGGTAACCAAATGAAAAGAGGCCATGAAGACATTTAGACTTCAGGCTAGAAATTGCCTTCCCTATCAGGGACTGATATCAGAGTGTAGGCTAAAAAAAGGGATAGGAGAATGGAATCCTCAGTGAAGGACCTGCTCTGGTAGAGTTTTTAGCTGAAACTAGAACAGAAGCTGCTTTGAAAAAAAGATAATTAGTAAGGCATATAAACTATTAAATAATAACAGTTGGAAAGAATCAGAGGAGGTTAGAAAAGATTAGAAAGACTGGAAAAGAAATTCAAAAGGAAGCAATAGAAGGACATGTATGGCTCCCAAATATGCAACAAAGTCTGGAAGATTTAGGATTTTTACTTAGAAGTATTTGCATTTTATATGCCGAGAAGACTCTAAAGAATTTCCTTAGGTAGGTGGCAAATTCTGGAGGTGTCATGGGGAAGAAAGAGATAACTTGGGTCATATATTCTGAGAGAGTAATGAGTTGACAGGCTTTAAAAATTGCATTCAGAGTTCTCTGTCAGAAATATTGGGTTACCAAATGGGTGTAATAAAGGAAATTATGTTTTTTGACCTTAGATACAGGATCTGAATTGCTTAGACATAGTAAGGCCTTATTAAGTTTAATTCTGATAGCTGTCAAAAAAGCAATTATTAGAAAATGGAAGTCAAAGTCTCAGTGAACTGTACTTGAAGTAATTAATAATTTAATGAGATAAAAAAAACTAGAAGTGGGATCTTTAGAAAATGGTATGAACAGACTACAAAAACGAGGAAATTGTGGAAATACATGCAGAATAATGTTTTGAAGGAGGAGTGAAGTTTAAAGGAAGGCAGGAATTGAACAATTTATGTAATGCTGTTGATAATTGCTGAAAGTATGTATGTGATATTATAATGTTTGCAACTGTGAGCATATTAACATGGTTTGATTTATTTTATATAATTGTACGTTTGCATATGTCTTAAGTAATAATTTAAAAAACATGTTAAAAAACTGTAGCATTTCAATTTCTGACAACTGCCTCATCCTGGCCCAACAAACAAATATGTTCTGATAATGAATGAGATACTAATATAGATATATATATATATATATATATATATATATATATATACATATATATATATATATATATATATATATATATATATATATATATATATATTTTTTTTTTTTTCAGTTTTATTAGATCTTAAGGATAATATCAACCAAACAGCAGCATGGTAGGTGTGCATAATGACTGTGCAGTTTGCCTTTACAAGGTATTGATCACTACCTAAATACTTAGGAATTTCATTCATTACAACCCAATAGTCATGGCTGATGTCAATTTCAATACTATTTGGAACAAGTTATTTCTATGTATTAATGCCTGGATAAAACTTAAACTCTGTCCAATAAAGATAACAGAAAATTTTAAAATGATTCTTGCACTTACACTTATGTATTCAGGCACATAATAATCTTGCTCAGGACTAAGTGCCAATTAAAGATCTCCAAATTAGCAGAGGAGGTTAAATGACACAGCAAGTATATACATATTTACAAAACACGCACATAACAGAATGTCTTTAAGAGGTGGCTTGTGGAACTGATTGCAATATCCATGCACAGACATTTGCTTTAATTCATAAGTCTTTTTTGGTATTATTTTTACCCCATGTCTGGTAACCATCAACCCTCCCCTCCATCAGACATTATGCTGTCTTGGTGAAGATAGGAGCTATCATCCAAGCAGTCGTGAGAGTGTTTTTTGTGCTCTCACTGGCATCCCAACAATGACACCATTTTTACTTATTGCCTGCACCCTCCCCTAGTAGTGACACGAGTACTTGCATCACTGCAAGGACCAGACATGCTCCTCTGTCAGTGAAGGTATGCATTCTCCTCCACATACACTGAAGTTGGCTGCATTACATCAACTTGGGCAGTCATGCCCAACACTTTCTCGCATTAGTTCTTATACAACAATCTGTCTCTGATCTCCATTGGTGGTTCTGTCATTTGTTTGGTGGTGTGAACTAGGCAGAAACCACTCTTCCCCACTGTGATAGACTTTCCCATTGTTACTGCTTGTTCTTCAAGTGCCTGAGCCACTATTCCAGCATAAAACCACCTGGGCCATAATCAAGGATGTACCCCTCTATACCTCTGGCATTATGTAGCTATCATTTTGCACATCACAATTGTGACATTCCTACCTTGGCATTGTTAGTGGTAAAAAAAAAAATCTAAATTGACCTATACCTTCAGCTAGACAATGATTTAAAAAAGTCCTGCACCATCACTTAAAAGCTGTATAACACAGTGTGTACATTTAAAACCATCAACAAGCTAAGAAATGCTTTGCAAGGAAAGGAAATGTGGGATAGGTTTACCTATATAAGGTTGCCTACAGCTAAAATTTGCAGGATCTACCATTACAGACAAAGGCTGGGCAGAGTTAAATATAACATGGATTTCTGCTCTGCCTCAGGAAATGGAAGAGGACATAGTTTTTCTGACTTTCTATTATATCCAGCAACAGACTAGTTTGCTTAATACAGGTCACTGGAAGCATTTACTATTTTGATACAATTATGTGATCTTGTATTATGCATAATGTCCTAGGTTATACAGAAAGTTACAGGATGCAACATAAATGTGGATTTTACATTTGGTAGTTTTAGTTGTTGTCGTGTCTTTCGACTTTTCCCGATTAGATGTCACCACAGCGGAACTCCAGTCCGCTAATGATTGGTAGTTCATTTTTACATGCCGAGTTACCAGCCTTGATGCACAACCTTCAATGAAGGTATGCCCATTCACGCATGTCTCACGCAGAAGATGCTCTAGCTAAGAATCAAACCGGACAGCGTCTGACTGTGAGGCAACAATGCTACCACAGCACTACCACCGCGGCATTTGGTAGTTTTAGTAAGAACAGAAATAACTAGAAAATGGAAAAAAAAAGATTGTCTAAGAGTCTCAGGATTTTATGTCTGACTTGAGCAATATAGAAACTTACATATTCATTTTATGGAAAAGTGGACATAAGAGATATCTCAGAGATTAAAAGATTATAACCATAACTGCACTGACAAAGATATGGACTTGCTTTCTAGACAGGACCTATTTCAGAAATGTATAACTTTCTTATACAATTAGCTTGTTAGCATTAGATGATTTCATAATTTATAGTAATGTGTTCTCATATATATGAGACTTACAATAACAAGACTTCTTCTTCTTTCGGCTTTTCCTGGTTAGGGATCGCCACAGCATATCACCTGTCCGCTCATGATTGGCAGTGGAGTTTTACGGTGTCGAGTTGCCAGCCCAGCACCCAACCTTCCACAGAAGGCACAAACAATAACAAGACTGAAGGCATGAAAAATTACCAACGATTTTACAATAAAAGTGACTAGGTTGAAGTTCAGGCTGCATATAATGACATTCATGAACATTTGCAGATCATGCATGAGGATGACCTCATAGATGCTAAAGCATTTGAATTTGTAACCACCCAACATCATAGAATTCACATTTTTTCAGTCTGCCGATGCAGCAAAAAAACTTATTGATCCCTCTTTCAGGCTGGCGGAAGACAGTGGCAGCTCCATAAGAGAAGTCATATCCATTTTTTACACATACAGGTGAAGACTTTAGCAGGCAGTGACCCATCTTTTATTATGGACATTCTGGATTTCTTGAATAAAATTCATGGGATACCCATAGGTGACAGCAAAATCTTGGTCACCATTGATGTGACAGCATTATATACACAGCTATATCGAATAAGTGGTGTCGGCATATCTCAAAGGCAGAGTAGTCATAACAGGGGATACAAAAATCCTGGAGAGATTACTAAAGCTCATCCTCAACGATAGACTCTCCAATGTAACATAAAAATCTATAGGCAGTTCCTGAGTATTGCAGTGAGGGCAGCTGATTACTATAAATTTGGCACTTGGAAAGTAGAATACCAAATATGTGCTCAACAGCTAGTTCAAGGATTCAATTAATGCTATTTGTTCTTCATAGATGATATTTTTATTATTTGAGAAGGAGGTAAAGAGAACCTTCAGGAATTTTACCAGCACATTAAAAGCTCCACTAACTTCCTAGGTTTTACCACTAGCCACAGTAAAAGCTCTGCAAATTCTTGGAATCTCAATATTTCCAAGAATCCTATTGAGACTAGTTAAACAAACAATCCATACAGAAAACCCATCAGAGTGAATATGCTCCTATATTACCATTGCGTGCACCCTCATATCACAAATGTGATGCAATCAACGGGAATGAGACTAGCTAGATCTCTAAAGTAACCCATGATTTTGCCAACAATATGTGTGGCTTACAGAGAGATTTTCTGAACTATAATAACAAATGCTATACTACATCCTTGATCCCATCAGGACTGTAAAAAACAAAAATGACCAAGGCGATAAAGACCATTGAAAGGCTCACAAGGCATTTTGGAAAAAATGATAAGGAACAAAAGAAGAGAATAGGAAATGCAGTCTTGCCCTAACTTTTTCAATAAACAATACATTGATCTGGAAACTTATAACTAAAATCTGGGTGATTATTTTAGAAAATAAACAAGTGAAAAAAAGAGTTGTAGTGTTTCACATTTAAGACTGCTGAGAGTGTGATGGATTGGTTCAAAAGAAAGTAAAAGGCAGTCTGCCGCAATATAGGCAGACACACTTGTGGTCGCACCTGCTGCACTTTCTGTGGATTCTTAAGAAACCATGATTACTTTGACTGCCCTCTCCTTAAAAAGATAATTTGGAGCAACATATGAGAGGATTTAATACAAAAATGGTTGTCTAGAAGACATAATGCTCTCCCTGCAATCTATTTTATGTGGACAAATCTATAAAAACATTTACAATAAGGATCGCATACCACTTATCACACATTCAGCTGAAGGTCTGGAAAAATCCATTGGATAAGCACTACAAGGGTCACGCAAAGCACCAAGGTTTCAAATTCCGTATTCTTAACTGAATGCTTTCAAGATACCTATATTGAACATCATTCGTTCTATAAAAGGTGAACTGGATGTATTGTATCTGAGAAGACTGTTCTAAAAGCATACTATTAAGGCTTGGTGGAAAAAATGTGAGTGACTTCCCTTTGTACGAACAATACGAACAATAAATACAAATATATATATATATATATATATATATATATATATATATATATATATATATAAATGTATATACAAAATGAGCACTATATATATATATATACATGTGTGTATGTATATATATATATGTGTGTGTGTGTGTGTGTGTGTGTGTGTGTGTGTGTGTGTGTGTGTGTGTGTGTGTGTGTGTGTGTGTGTGTGTGTGTGTGTGCATGTGTGTGTGTGTGTGTGTGTGTGTGTGTATATATATATATATATATATATATATATATATATATATATTTATAGAAAGAGAGAGAGAGATTTTTGAGTGTTTATAAAGGTTACTTAGCATTTTAAAGCTTACTTTTCAAGACTGCCAACAGGAAAAAGGGAACTAGACCAGCCCAATATAATGTTTCTATGCTGTTAGTTTTAGGTAATTTTTTACATTTGTTTTAATATTTATTTTTCTGTCTCAAATAATGTCCTTCTCTAGTAGTAACCACTGATGTTTTACTCATCTGGATGTTATACTGCTTATTTATTTATTTTACAAGTGTCAATTTGTTCTTTATGTCAGATATGGTATATTTAAACTTGAAGTCTTGTATTAATCACTGTAAACTGACTTATTTTTCTGTTATTTTCTGTGGGATAATGTCTTTTTGTTAGCTCGTTTACTTTTAAACTTTAATTATTTTGTTATTTACTGGTTTCCATTGAAAAATGTGCCAAACATAGTCCTCTTTATATGATTTGACAATTACTGCCGCCTAGACCTAAAAGACCAGATAGACAGGTAAGAACCTCCCAAGGGAGCTTTACTCTGCCCACCCCATGACATTCCATGACATCACAGGGATAATGTAGGTTAAGAATCCATCTTCTGAGGCAGATTACACCTCCCCCAGGCATGACCCTTAAAAAAATGGTGCCTGAACTCATGCAACTATTTTACCTTTCTGCTGTCCAACCAGGGGGATCCCTTTTGGTCTCAGGATCAAAAAACACAGATCTGCCAGACCACCCTAGCACTACTGCCAGGACTAGTAAAATGCATCTGATATGAATCCCACTATGGCAACTGGATCCTCCAGAATCACACAGAGACCATTTTGTTATTTGTTTTTGTTTGCTTTTAGATACTTCTAAAGGTAGGTTTGATTCTTACACTTTGGCACCTTTTAAAATGCTAACTTTACTTATTTGTTTTATGCTTTAATTTAGTTTTTTTAATCAATTGATAATACTTCTTTTTTGTATGGTGTCTTTATTATATGGTATGTTGGAGAAGACCGAGTGCTAGACAAAAACTGACAATACAAACGTATTGCCAAAGACCTAGGCAAGCTCTGCAAAGAGAAAAGGAAACATATTTGTGACTGGTTTCCCCATTTCAATATCTGGGTGAGCCCCATAAAAAAGCACTTGTACTTTAAACTGCACTCTATACGTGCAGAAAACCTTTCTTAAAGCCATATACCAATGGACTATACAGAATGATTTGTGAGTGATTTGTATTCTGATTCTGGTTCATGGAAGGAGACCCATAAAAGCAGGCCCAGTGTAGTGGATTCTTAATAGATTTTTATTACATTTACTTCATGAGCCCTATAAAAGTGGGCACTGTCTATTAAATACACTTTTCAACAGGGACATAAAAAATGAGAAATATTTTGTTTGTAAAAGTTTGCTTTCAATGAGCGCCATTAAAGTGAGCACAACAAAACACACCACAGATTTATTAGGGGCCAGTTAGGTAGACTAATGGAAATGTCTCTCAGATCCCTAAACCCTAGGCCCAAATAAGACAGGATAGATGAGGGTAGATAGAGAAAAAAACAGGGAGGACCAGTGACACTAAGCTTCAGCAGCTGTGAACTAGTGGATGCAAAATATTTTGCACAATTTATTCTTTTTATCACAATTTTATGCTACTTTTAGTAACTTCCTTGTTCTTATTTTTCATTTCATTAATGCTTTAGGCTTTGATAAAGTCTTGTTCTGGGGAACTGAAATAATATGTTTTGCTGTGCTTAAGTTAGAAATTGAGAGCTTAGAAACAAAAATGATTTGTGAGTGGGATGACAAAAATGCCTAAATGAATGTAGGTCATACTAAATTATGGCATCCAAAAGGTTGTGGTTACAATGATTGCAAACCTTATAAAGCAAATAATAGGAATCTGGCTCCACCTACTCCTCTGGCAGGTGGAATTCATCAAATTTGTTTCATAAACTATTAGATTTTAGATGCTGAAATTACAAGAACATAAATGACCAACGTCCCTGCTAATGAGGAATGTTTGCATCCTTTTACAGTAGTAGGCTGAAAAAAATGTATATATCAATATTTCTTTTTCAAGTTATTCTTCAAAAAAAAAAAAAAAAAAAAAAAAAGAACCGTCAGGTAAAGGAAACACCTTCTGCATTTGAATACATGCTTATGTCTTCAAAAGCTAAGATTGACGAAGGAATTAATCACCAGTAAATATGATAGGTTCTACCCTTTTCATTTTAATTATGTAGGTACTATATCAACATTTAGGCTCATCCCTCAATATTTTAATCTAATTTCCTGTTAGTAGTCATATCGCTGCAGAACGTGAAAATGGGGGAAGCATATGCCAGAAAGATCTAAATCATAGCATTTATCTTGAGGCTAAACAGGATTCCAACCAGATGTGCTTAAAATGTCATTAAATATTTTATTTTGTGGTTGACAGGTTGGTGTATGCCCTTCATTTTGTTATTCAAAAGTTAGATGGAGGAGAAACTGCTCTTAGGTACAGTGATAAACAAGGAAGCTGTTTATTTTACTTTTGTTTCTTTCTATTTTAACTAAACAGTTCTTGACATCACAGATAGAAAGGGTAAAAGAAAATTGATATTCTTACGGGAAACATAGTCATGTTCTCCTTATGTTCACAAAGATTGTTACTTTTTATATTGGGCACATGAAAATGCAGGAATGTGCATCTTTTGTTCTACTCCAAAGTGAAACGGCCTCTAAAACATTGATCTATATTCCTTCTTCCAAAAAACCGAGTATTTCCCATGAAATGTACTCATTCTACCAAACCCAGTCAAAAAGTAAGCAAACTAATAAACACA
>NC_056736.1:246196390-246226390 GCF_019279795.1 Protopterus annectens | reverse complement strand
CTCTCACCTGTGCATCTGTGATGTCAGGAAGGCTACACTCTGTTGGGATAGACATTTGCTCTTTTTGGGGGGGGGGGTTTGCACTGAACCTGTCTGCCAGAATGTTGGCAATGTCTGTGGGTTCAGTGTATTTTTTATCATTTTGCACTAACTCAGAGCATATCTGGGAGTTGCCACCCAGGTTCCTGACATAACTAAAGAAGGCCTTGTGATTATCTTTAGCGTCTTGTGCAATTTTTCTTTTGAAGCTGGCCTTAGATGATTTTATGAGGGATCATAGTTTCTTGCTAGTACTGATCAGAGATGCCTTCCCTTTTTGGGATTTTGCTCTATCATGTAGTAGCTTCCGCCTTCTGTTGTATAGCTTATTTATGGCTGGGGTCCACCAGACAGGTCTCCTGCCTTTGGAGGAGTGAGTCTTGGTTTTATTTGGGATAGCATGATCCATACATTCCTGTAGGTGTCCATCGAATGCGTTTGTAAAGGATTCTGCAGTTTGGGCCATATTTTCCACTGGCCTGGGGCTTTGAAGGATTCCACCTCGGTTTTGAGAAGTGTGAAGTTTGCTTTTGAGAAGTTCCTCACAGTGGCTTCCTTGGCTGGGGGTGGGGATGGGATATGGATGTCCAGTGAGATTAATTTATGGTCAGATCTTTCCAATGAGGGGTATACCTCTGGTATGGAACATAGAGTCCTCATGCTGGTGATGATCAGGTCCAATATGTTTTCCCCTCTTGTGGGAGTGGTGACCAGTTGTTCCATAGCATTTGAGTTTATAAATTCTAGAAACCACTGGGTGAGGGTGTTGGGGCTTGAGTAGTGCTCCCAGTCTATGCTTGGGTAGTTGAAGTCACCCAATATAATAGTTTTTGGAGAGACCTTCATATTCTCCAGTGTTCTCAGGAAAGCTGAGTGGGGTTCCTGAGTTTGGGAGGGTGGTCTGTAGCAGGCTACAAACTGAAAGGCAGTTTTGCCCACTGTTAGTTGCACATGGATGGTGTCCGATGCTTCGTGCAGTGCCACTAACCTGGAGGTGTGGGTATCTTTGATGAATATGGATACTCCCCCTCCTTTTGTGGTTCGGTCTGAGTTTTGGGGCTGATAAGCATGGTATGAGGTATAACCTGGTAGTGCTGGGGTGCTCTCGGGAGCCTTGAACCAGGTTTCTGTTACTGCACAGATATCGATATTCTCCATACTGAGGAGAGCCTCGAGTGCATGCATCTTGAGGTTTAGACTTCTGGCATTGAGCAGCATTACCCTTAGTTTCTTTTTCCTTGTGTCATCTATGGAGGTGGGTTTGTCTTTTGAGCCTTGCCTAAAAAAGGCACTATGGGGGTGGCAAGAGCCTTAGCCAGTATTTGAAAGCCCAGGGGTGACAGGTGCAAGCCATCCCTAGCGAAGCAACTTGGCTTGTTGAGCATGTCATCCCAGGCTGACAGACACTGGATCCCCTTTGAATGACACCATTACTTTAGCCAATTGTTAAAATTGATAATTTTGTCTTTATACTGTGGCATCATTCTTGGTGAGGGTAAGATGCTACTCAAGGTCAGGGTCATACCGGCCTGGGCTACATGATCAGAGAGCTCCTCTATGTCTCTTTTCATGTAGTCCAGGGAGGAACGTCTCAGGTCATTCACACCAGCATGAACAATGACGTAGTCATATTTGTACTTGCTTTGGAGTGACCTGAGTGCTTGTGTTATGTGGTGGATCCTGGCACCTGACAGGCAGCTTACAGTGACCTTCTACTTGTTCAGCCTCGTGAGTGGGACCTCAGTGTGTCTGACAGTAGAGTCACCTATTACAAGTGTATTAGGTGTGTTGTTTAGCCTTAAGGGCTGTGACTGTGTGGCACACTGACTTTGTGAACTATGCGATACGTGGGTATTGTTGTGGGGTAGTGGTTGCTTGGATGTCTGCTTTGGAGGTCTCTGCTGCTTGGGCAGATTTTTATTTAGAGCCTCTGAGTATGTTTTTGTGTGTTTATGTGTTTGGTTTGCTGTTGCGATAGGTCTATGTGAGACTGGATTTGTGGTGTGTGTGGTTACCTTCTCCTCCTGACTGACTGCGCCAGTACTGGGTTGAGAGAGCTCAGCCTCCAGTTTGGCTATATAGTTGCATCTCTCGCATATATTTGAGCTTGTTGGGAGGGGGAGAGGGTGGTCTGTGTACATAAGGCAGTTGTAACATTGCCTCAAGATTCCCAGATTGGAGAGTAAACCCAAAACTGACATTTGAACATGCCAGAATAGTATAAGGAACTACTTTTTGACTGATCAAAAAGGACCAATAGGGAGCCAAGGACTTAAAAGGAGTGTAAGAGGGTGTAGTGCTTTAGTTTATTAGTGCTTACTTATAAGATTACTTTTACAAGCAGCTGCAGGGCTTTAGAATGAAAATAGAGTGCTTACTTTGATATTTAGAACAGTTCTAAGGGAAAAAGTGAAGAGCAGACTTTGTGGAGCCGGGAATAGTTTAAACCCACTTAAGTCACGCTGCCCGATGCTGCGCTATGCGCAAAATCGTGCAAAACCATGCAAATGCGGGTTCTAAAGCAGGGAAACTGAAAGAGATAGGAATTGGCCCAAAACAGCCAATAAGCTACTAGTTTCAGGGCTGAGACCACTCCTCCAGGGACAGATAGGCTGCTCAAAGCTCCCCACTCTCACTGGTGAACAGAGAAGCTTCCTCCTATCCAAGTAAAGAGATGGGCAACACAGGAAACTATACCACAGTCCGGAATTCAGCAAAACCTGAAATCTGGACTTATCTAGTTCAGCAAAGGCGGGAAAATAGAATATTTTTTTTGTTTTTTTTTTTTGTTTTGTTTTTTTCAGGAAACAGCAGAAAAACACACAGAAAACACTGTAAATGCTATAAAAAGGCTAGCGTACTTTAGTGTGTAGCCTACAACAGTTATACAATACCAAAATGACTTAAATTGATATAAAAAAAGTGCAAAACCTGTAAAAAGCAGAAGGTAAATGCAATTTAAACTTTTTAAAGCATGGATCAGTTAGAAATTTGCTTTTTGGGCAAGAAAAGGCAGTTGGAGCAAAAAAACCAGAGAAAAAAATACTTAAATCTGGAAAAGTCTCTCTTGGGTCTCTGTTGCCTGTATCACTCTGCAGGACACCACGAGGAGCTGTGCGGAGGTGTATACAGGCGCAAAACCGCACAAATGCGGGTTTTAAAGCAGTGAAGCTGAAAGAGATAGGAATTGACCCAAAATGGCCAATAAGCTACTAGTTTCAGGGCTGAGACCACTCCTCCAGGGACAGATAGGCTGCTCAAAGCTCCCCACTCTCACTGGTGAACAGAGAAGTGTCCTCCTATCCATATAAGGATATGGGCAACACAGGAAACTATACCACAGTCCGGAATTCAGCAAAACCTGAAATTTGAACTAATCTAGTTCAGCAAAGGTGGGAAAAGAGAATATTTTTTTGGGGTTTTTTTTGTTTTTTTCCGGAAACAGCAGAAAAACACACAGAAAACACTGTAAATGCTATAAACAGGCTAGCACACTTTAGTGTGTAGCCTACAACAGTTATACAATACAAAAACAACTTAAATTGATATAAAACAAGTGCAAAAACTGTAAAAAGCAGAAGGCAAATGCAATTTAAACTTTTTAAAGCATAATGCCTTTGGAGCTCCACTAGGCCTGTATTTGCATAGTTCAGGTGTCTACGAATCCCATACTATACAGGTAGTATAACTGAACCACATTCTGTGTAAAACATTTACATAGACCCCTTCTGTGGAGTACTGCATGTGCATTTTGCTCTTCAGCCCTAAATGCCTAGAGTGCATAGTGGCAATTGTAAACAGCAGGGCGAGGTCTATGAATCAGAAAGGTCTTGCTCTCCCTGCTAAAATGTGGCATAAGATGGCATAATACCGGAGGAAGGGCATATTCCCGACAGAGACCTGGTTCAAGGCTCCAGAGTGCAGCCCTGCATTACCTATTCACACCACACCTTTCAGCCACCTAACCTGGAACAAAATACTAAAGGTGGAGGCATGTCCACATTTATTAAGGACATCCACACCTCCAGGCTAGTTGCTCAGCATAATGCACCCGAGATTATCCAAATGCAATTAACTCTGGGCAAGATCGCAATCCAAATTATAGCTTGCTACAGATCCCCCACCATGCTCCAGGATTCCCAATCCTTATTTCTTGCTACACTGAAAAATATTAGGGTACATCCTAAGACCCTAATAGTGGGCAATTTCAACTACCCTACCATTAACTGGGAAAACTACTCATGTACCAACTCTTTTGCTCAATGTTTTCCGGAATTCATAAATTCCAAACCCTTGGATCAACTTATCCACACCCACACCAGGGTCAGCAATATCCTAGACCTAGTCATTGCCAACATAGGCAACCAGTATTTCACACCAGAAGTCAGTTCCTTGTTGATCAGATTCGACCACAAGCTAATCACCCTAGACATCCACATCCCCCCCCCCACCCCATTAGGGAAACAATCGTAAAAAATTTCTCCAAAGCCAATTTCACGCTTCTTAAGACAGAAGTGGTAAACTTCACGACACCCATGCAGACGGACAATAGAGGTATGACTGCTGAATCCTACACAAATGCACTTTATAAGAACTTACACGAGTGCATGGATCATGCAATCCCTAACAGAGCCAAGATGCTATCCTCCAAATAAAGGAAGCCAGTCTGGTGGTCCCCTGCATTAAACAAACTCTACAACAGAAGAAAGAAACTGTTGCAAAAAAGAGTAAAATCCCATGATTGGAGGAACTCCTGATCAGCCTCAGTAAGAAGTTGAAATCCCTCATAAAAAGCTATGTCAAGAATCTCAATGGCAACACACAGATCTGCTCTGAGTTACAGCATAATGGCACTAAATATACAGAACCAACTGATATTGCCAACATCCTGGTAGATTGGTTCAGTGCTAAATTTTCCCCCACTCACCCCCAAAAGGGCCCATCTCTATACCGGAAGAATGCAAAGTTCCTGTAAGCATGGCTGCACAGGTAAAAGCAACACTCTCCTAAGCCAAAAACACAGCATCCATGGGACATGACAACATACCAGGCTGCATTCTATATGAACTACAGAATGAACTGGCACCTCACCTAAGTACCATGTTCAATCATAGCCTCACCTCAGGCTTTGTGCCCACTGAATGGAGCACAGCGACGGTTATCCCACTCCACAAAGGAGGAGCCACCGCAGACCCCAGGAACTACCGCCCCATTAGCCTGACGAGCCTGGTTTGCAAGGCTATGGAACATATCATCATGGAACTTATAAACAATGACATTGGTAATCTCCAAACTCTGGGCCCCACTCAGTTCGGGTTTGTAAAAGGCAGATTATGTCTCTTAAACCTGACAGACTTCTTTGAAGTGGTCACCAAAGCCGTAGATGAGGGTAAGGTGGTTCACACAGCCTATCTAGATCATGCCAAGGCTTTTGACACCATCCCCCACTCTGGAATTATAGATAAACTCACTAAACTAGGTATAAATCCCTATGTCATAAGATGGGTTGCCAACTGGCTCACTTACAGAACCCACACTGTGAAAGTAGTAGACTCCAAATCCAACTTCAGACCAGTGACGAGTGGAGTACCACAGGGTTCAGTCCTGGTTCCTCTCCTGTTTGGTATCTACTTCTCTGAACTACAGGATAACACATAAGGTCTTTGGCTAACAAAGTTTGCAGATGACTGCAAACTAGGAGCCATAATCGAGACTCCTAACAATGTGGACATTCTACAAAAGGGCCTCACTGATGCCAGATGCCTGGTGTCAAAGCCATGGCCTCAAGCTCAATGCCAAAAAGTGCATTGTCATCCCTTTTGGTAAAAACTCTGTACCCATGAACTACCACATAGGGGGTAGTATAATTAACACCAAAAGTGTGATAAGAAACCTTGGTACACAGGTGGACAGTAGTCTCTCCTTTGACAATCACATCTCCACAGTAGTCAGGGAATCCTTCTACATGGCACACCTCATTACAAAAGGTTTCTCATCCAGGAAAAAAGAAATCATTGTTACCCTCTACTCATTACTCATTAGACCCATTATAGAATACTGTGCCCCTTTTGGTATGTACCTCACAAGACATCTACAACAACCAGAAAGGCTGTAGAAATACCTCACAAAAAGGATTACCAGCCTCAAACAGATACCCTACGCAGACCATCTCAAAAAACTCCAGCTTTACCCCGTCGCATATCGCCTACTCAGAGGCCATCTCTGCCTAACATATAAAGCTATGTCAAACCCAGAGCTGTTGGGCATGTTCCACTTAAAGAAATACCAATCCCTCCGAGTTACATGCTCTAGGGACCTAAATCTTGTCACCACAATAAACAGAACATGCTTGAGGGATATATACCTGTCCAAGGGACTTCCCATACGCTGGAACAAACTACCTATCTATATCACACAAAGCTCCTCATTAGCACTCTTCAAGAAAAATCTTGATGATTGGATGGGAGATAGGAAATTCACCCTGGGGATCACTCCTGTGGCTCTGCTCGACAGTGGCACAGGAAAATAATTTTCTTGGGTGCTGAAAGACAGGATACCTTTTTGACTAGGCTTATATAGGCCTTAGGGCCAATAGCCTAGTACCTACCTATGAACCTATGAACAAGACAGTTTTTGTTCATCTTGCTTAATTTGTAAACAATTATGAATAACAGAAATTGATGACGAACAGATAATGAAGAAGGGAAGAAACTTGAGTTGATGATTGCAGCACCGAGTGATACTAGCTTGTTTATTTGTTGGTTTTATTAATTATTCTTATTAGCTTAAATGTGTTGATTTTTGAGTTGATTGCTTGCATTTACTGGTAGTGTCACAGTTTAGACTGTTTATTTGCTGTACAGCTACTTGCAAACTGTGGATGCACAATTTATAGTTTAATATCTAGCAGATTAGTTTGATTTTAACAGGTGAAACAGATTTATGACATATCATATGGTCATTCTAGATTTTTAGCCAGCAACTGACTCCAATAAATAATGAGCAAGCATCATTTTGGCTTAGTCTCATGCATTGATTTACCTCTGCTAGATTCCTTTTCATATTTTAGCAACCAGAGTAGTTCACAGTGTATTGATGTAGGCTAATATAGTTTTTACAGATTTAGTATTTAATTAATATGGTCAAAGTCATAGTTACTTTAGAAAATTTGAATAAGGCATATTATTCATGCCAGTCAGTCATTTGCATTTTTAAAGTATGAAAATATATAAGACAAGCAATCATTCTTGGTTAGCTCTCTGGTATTTGAAAAGAACTAAGTGTGCAACTGTTTCTTTTTGAAAGACATGTCATTGTGAGTCTCTCTGAAAACTTATCAGCACTAGCAGTGAAATGTTCTATTTAAAAAGTCATGGGAAACTGCATTAGAAGAAAGAATTAAATGGCATAGTTTATCTTTTTTCTTTTTGTAAGGAATTTTTACATTTTATTTTATCTATTTGTTAACTAGGAGACCCCACTTAACACAAATGCCCCTTTTCAGGAGTGACTTGGAGGTATTGTCTGGTTAAGTGATTTGTTGAAAGTCTCACAGTAGCCAAATGAAAAAGGAAGGTATCAAACCTTGTACCTAACTATAAGAAACAACTTAACGGCACACTATTAAAATCTTCTGTGTGAACCACCAGACAATTTTAAGGTATATCATTTACAAACTATCTCTTGTCAAACCATCATATCTCAGTTTGTTACTTTGTTACTTTTCAGAGATTTACTTAGCAGATCACAGATAAAACATAAAAGGTAAGAGTGGCAAGTCAAGATGCACGACATAACGATAGGCAACAAGCACAGACTGAAAAGGAATAAAAACAATGGAAAGGTTACAGACAGATATGTAGTGGCATGGGACCGAAACTGAAAGGCATGACAGCCATTGTAGGGGAAGAAGTAGGCTTTTGTTTATTAGGGACTTGGTTAGACGTTTAGGAGTCTAGGCAATAATGAAAGACAAAACCATGTTTCAATGAAACCAGTTTGTGGATTAGTCACAGTACAATGTTGAAGCCAGTGACAAAAGTGATCAGTAAAGGAGGGATGGATGCATACCGTGCTGCATGTACACATCACAGATCTGACAGAGGAGCCTGCGGAGGTGGCAGGAAGTTGGATCAGGGAGGTGGCAGAGAAATACCAGGAGACAGAGTTGGCATTTTATCTGATTTTATCTGTAAGTAGCAGCAGATACTGATATGAAAGCAAACAAGAAAAGAGACAACTGAGGACAATAATAACTGACGATGGCAGTGGGCAAAATAGAACAGCATGGGATTGGTTAGAAAATGTTGGAAGACCTGGCTTTCTCCATTTTAGCTCAGAAGGGATGGATATGCTTAGTTCTCATTTGGAAGGCACATTTCAATGATTGAAAATTTAATCTAAGATAGAAATGAGAAAGAAGAGTGACAGCACCAGAAGATGGGTACGTCTTAGGCAGTAGACAGAAGGGAAGAAAACTGCAGAACACAACAAAGAAAAGAAAAGGAGAGTCAGAATGAAGCCCCCAACACCCCCTGCTAATAATATACTCCAAATCCGAGATTGCACTACAGTGAGAATATGGATGAATTTCCAATCCCCACTGTACCGTGATACCCATACAGTTTGTCAAACACACAGGCAAAAGCACTACTGCATTTCCCTACTACACAGCCCCCCACAGAGGAGATGCAGGGGTCTTGCCCCATGCAAAAACATGATATATTGTATAGGAGTTTGATCTAAATCAGCTCCTATACAGATATCCCGTGATGTTTTTGATGACACTGTCAACTGAAATGTGTCAATCATTTGGGTCGACATTGTGAAGCAGTCCTGATTCTGGGTTCAGGAGTTTACTTCGATTTTGTGAACAGAAAATGTTTAGCCTTTCACAATATTGATAGTAAACCCTATAGTTCTCATGGTCAGTGGAAGCACCACCTCTGTCAATGGGATAACAGTGGCTGATTTCCAGTCAGATGAGATGCAGCCGGTGGTTATACTATGGTTGCAAAGAGTTTCCAATGGTGTTGGCAATCCATGTTGGATACCATGTAGGACCCAGCCTGGGATGTTAGCAAGTGTAACAGATGCTGTGTTTGTCAACTTAGAGAGACCATTTAGTACCTGCTCTTAAGAGATACAAGGTATGGGAAGAGGATGTAGGGATGTCATGGTCTACGTGTGGTGGGGACAGGGGAGTGCAGCTGTCACAGAACCTGTCTGCCAACAGGTTAGCTCTGTCTACAGGCTCATTATATGTGGCATCATTATGTATGAGTTTGGCAACATTGTGGGCCTTTCCTTTTACTTTACACATGTAACTACAGAATGCCTTGTGGTTGTCTTTTGTGTAGGAGGCTAATTTTGTCCCAAACTTTGTTTTGCAGGACTTGACAACAACACTTATTTGCTTGTTTAAGCTGAGGAGGGAGTGCCACCATTTTTGGGGGGGTTCCTCCCACCTAATGTGAGACACCAATGTCTACCTGTTATCATAAAGTCTGAAAATGGCAGTTGTCCACCAGGCAGGTTTACTGTGCCATGAGGAGCTTATTTTGCCCCTGTCAGGTACAGGTAAGTCAGTGCAGTTGTAGAGGTACTTGTATAAAGCATTGGTGTAGAGCTTGGCAGAGTTGCCTGTTCCATCTGCGGGGGGTGGTGCATTCAAACTATTTATACCATCCCATAGTAGGTCATAATCTGCTTTGTTGAACTTTATTACTTTATATGCAGCAAGTGGGGGAAGGGGGTGTCAAGTGTGATACTTACTTTGAATGAGACCAATTTGTGGTCAGATCTCACCAGGGAGGACCTGACATTGGAGGATCTACAGTGGTCACCCATATTGGTAAGCACCTGATCCAGAATGTTGTCTCCCCTTGTGTGGATGTCAACCCACTGGTCCAGGGCATTATAATTAAGGAAGTCAACTAACCTCTGAGCAAGTGAGTTTGAGCATGAGTAATCTACCCAGTTGTGGGTAGTTAAAGTCAGCAAAAAACATCTTGTTTTGATGTGTTTTGATAGACTCAAGTAGATCAATTTAAGCACAGTGTGTGTCTTAATTTATGGAATTGCTCCTGTAGATGGAAATGGCTTGATTAGGTACTCTACAAGCAGTCAATAGCACCTGCAGTTTTTCCAGGGAATCTTACTGTCTAAGCAATATGTATGTGTATCTATCCTTAATGAATATGGATACACCACCTCCATTACTTTGCATGCTTTAAATTTGATGTCTGAAAGTGTGGAAGGAGATGTAGCCTGGGATGGCTGTGGTGCTGTCCACATCCTTGACCCAGGTGTCTGTAACTGCACAAATGTCTGCATCTTCCAAGGTGAGGACAGCTTCCACTGAGTAGCATTTAGTAGTGACATGGCTAGTATTTAGCAGCATAACTGTGATGTTGTTTGTAGATGGCGTTTTCACATTGGAAAGTTTTTCCTTGTGACACCACCTAAAAGGTGCACTATAGGGGTAGCAACAGCCTTGTTCAGTAGCTAAAATCCCATGGGTGACAGATGAAGACCATCTCTGGGAAAGCACTGAGGTCTGTTGAGCAGGTAATCCCAGGCTGACAGGTAGTGGATCCCCTTGCATTGACATCACACACTACGGCAATTATTGACATCAATCATTTTCCATTTGTATGGAACCATCATCCTAGGTGATGGTAAAATGTAGCTCAAGGCCAAGGGCATATCTGCCTGAGACACCTTGTCTGTCAGGGCAATCATGTCTCTGCATACAGTCCAGACAGGTATGCCTCAAGTCGTACACACCAACAGGAATTATGATGCAGTCGTAACAGTACATGATGTGGACAGACTTGAGTGCATGTGCAATATGGCATATCCTGACACCTCACAGAAAGCTGGCCATGACCTTTCCCTTATGTAGCCTGGTGAGAGGCACATCAGTGTGTCCCATGATGTAATGACCTATGAGTAATCTGTTTGATTTTGTGTTTTGCTTTAGGTGTTTCACTGATAAAATAGTGATGTGTGAACTATTATGTGTACTGTGTCCTGCAGAGGTATGATCATGTGCAGCAAGCATGTGTTTTGGTTTCTGAGGTGTCTGGTGCATGTGCATGTATCTGTTAAAGACCTCCACACATGTAGGTATGTGTGATGTGGGTTTGGGTAGAGTAGGCATTTCTCCTTCTATGCATTTACTTCTCTGCATTCATGGCCACTGTCATTGGCCTTTGACTGACGAAATTTGTGGAAGATTGCAAATTCGGAGCTATCATTAAATCCCACACTGACTCAACACTTATCCAGGATGGGCTGACATAGACATTCAGTTATTGTCAGAGCTATGAACTAACAGTAAATGCCACAGAATGCACAATACTATCCCTTGGGAAGTCATCCACCCCTGGTAGCTAATGTGTTGACCGCACACCTCCAACAGCTAACCCAGTAGTCAGGGACTTACGGGCACATAGATAGTGATCTAGCATGTGACTGTCAGGGTTGGCAATATTTGGGGATGCATTCTATGTTATGCAACCTATGAACAAAGGTATGACATGTAAATCCAAGACAGTCATTGTTCTACTGTATTCAGCATTCATCATACCTACCATTGAGTGCAGTGCTACCTTTGGTATATAACTAATCAGGCATATCTGGCAAATGTCACATCCACAGAGGTTTCACAGTAAATCAATACACAGTGTGCATAACATGTCCTATGAAGACTGTGTCAAGCCCCTACCTGTGTATTCTGTCTCCAACATCTTTTGAAGGGGAGGTGTATGCCTGCCATGCAGGGAGGTGTCAGACCCCACTGTATACCTCTTGTATATCCAAGAAAGGACTAGCACAAGAATTACCTGTTCCACATAGCTACACCTTGATGGTGGTATAAACAGGACATGCTGGACAGATATGTAGCCCAGACACTACACCCAATATGTAGCAGGCTCCACATGCATGTGAAACACAGTTCTGCCCTAACGCAAATCTTGTTCAAATTACACAACAGCATGGGAAACATGACAATTATAAAGGCTTTAGGACAAATATCTCTAATGGACAAAGGGAAACTGTGGATAGTTCACCTTGCACACCCCAGCTTGTCCATGTGTCAACTCCCAAAACCCTGCTTACACTTATCAAGAATATCAAACCTTGTCAAAGTTGAGTGATGCATGGCTAGGATGAAAGACAACCTTGTTTTTGTTAGCCTATTATGCACATATGAACGCATGGAGTCATGCAACTATACCGTTTTACCTTTCTGATGTCATTTTTCTTCTGTGATGTCATTCTATCCTGTGCTCTGATGTTGATGGGTTTATTGTAGATGTGAACCCATAGGTATGTCCTACACAATCCTGAAAGTGAAACATAAACAGTGCCATGAGACACCTTTCATTGTGTGAGTACACAGCCATTACAACAGCATCCAATGTAACATACACAACACAATGTGGTTTACGCATTGCAAATGGCAGCATTCAAATTCTGTGACTGACCAATACAGGTAGCATGTCAAAGGCAACAATGGATGAAACAAATCCATATTCATTTACATGGTCACCTTGTGCATCAGACATGTAGCTTCATTTCCCTGAATTGGGGAGAATGATGACAGGGATGTGGCACAAGCATCATCACTTGCACAGGGTGTTGTATGGGGGTGCAGGAGACCTAGGCTGACCCAAAAGGTTGGCATGCATTTGTGTGAATCAGAAAGGGGAGTAGGCAAGATGGACCATGTAAGTATGGCATGTGTGTCTATAGGTGATGTAAGTGTGACAGTGGTTTGTGAGTGTCTGCGTGAATGCCTCCAAGCTCAGTGCTAGCCCTATGTGAATGTATGTTGGACAGCATTGAGCCATGCATGGTAGAGCTGACAGTTCATCATCTCTGCCTCCAAACATCAGAACTGGCTCTGTCAGGAGTTGAACTGGCACCTCTTGCCCAAGGTCAGATGGTGGACTACTACCTGTAGGTGACTGCTGTCTGCTGGGACCATGTCCTCCACAGGACTGCCAAGGACCACGGGCACATGGCCAGCCACATCTTGGTGTGGACAGCACACTTACCTCTGGAGATCTGGATGTACTGCCGCTATGGGAGCATGGTTGTGCATAACCACATGGACTCTCAGCAGATGTAGTTTCTGACCTATGTCCAAGAGTCCGACGCTCAACTCCAACCAGATGTTCCATCACAGACAATGTGTGTTCCAAGGCATATAGTGTGGGATCTGTCTCAGACCAATGTATTTCCACTGTGTCAGCCAACTGATCCAGAGTATCAGCAATGAGGTGGAGGCAGTCATGGTGTCAGACTGTGCTGCATCCATAACCCTGAGCGTTCATCTGGAGTTTCTTTCAGAATGTGCCTCTGCCTCCATGATGGCCCTAAAAATATGCTGAGTGACACGTGTTGAGACACCTGCAACAGTTGGGGGATGGAAACAGGCCTCCTATGAGACCCCTATCAATTTACCTCTGTGGAACCTCAACAACTGTTTGGCTATGGCCAGTGTCAATACTCAGTGCACCCACAGTAGCCACACTTCCCTGTTCAATGTCCCCACCCTCTGATTGTCCAATATCTGTGGCCTCAGGGGACTGTGTATGCATATGCCTACTGAGTGTGTACAGTTATAATGAGGGCAGATGAGGGATGTAAACCTCTGTGACAGATTCTGCTCCTGCAACCCTCAACTGTGTCTCACTTTGGCCACTATCATCATCAGAGTTTGAAGAGACACTGACTTCAGTTTGTGAAGAGGACAAGACCAACCTCTCAGGTCACCTGTGATATAAAGGGGAATGCATCACATTAATACCGGCACTTCTATAATCTGCAGTCCTATGTTTCAATATATGTTAAGCTGTATACACTGCTGTCACTATTGCATACTTGTACAACCCACAGTCTGAGATATTAGGATATGAAGTCATTAATTTCTAACCTAAATTGGTAAGTTTTCAAAATAACAGCTCTTTAAACTGGATTGTCATGAGCTATACATAAATTATGTACACTGTTGACATTCTGCAGAACTCTACACAGTTTACAGGTATGGCCATCTGAAAAATCCTTTCAGTACTGTGAAATCAATCACTGTGGTCACACCTACAAGGCCTAGATATGACCCTAAAGTGTGTACAGTCAGAACATATCTCTACATTTTTCAATTGTGCACACAATACATCACTCCAGCCAGAAGGCCTAGGATGACACTTTAGCTAATGCCTTGAAGTAAATCTACATCTGTGACAAAAATGTTTTATCCTTACCAGCAGCAGGGGCACAACCTCTTCCTATTCTTGATGGTCCTGAAAAACATTTGAGAGAAAGATAATGTAAACAGCACCACATGTTACAGTGTGACACTGGTACTACGTCCAAATATCCCCCATTTACAGTAGCCACTATGTTAACAGGTATGTGGGTCACAATCTCTGCATGAGTTTAAAACTGCAGGTAACCTAGTTCCCCCACCTATAAAAGAGCTGACACCTACATAAAACTATGCACACCCTGACATGCTAAATGCCACAGTATTTTGATGCTGATTCAACTAAACATGCCTGGATGCTCCTCTTGGCTAGAAATGGTGGCACCCAAATCCACGATATATGATGTGATGGAAGCCTGGGAGCTGTCCTCTGTTGCAATGTTTGCCAGAAGTTCCTCAGTGGCTGACAGGGGTTGTTCCACTGCAGGCCCACTACCATTGACCTGATGATCCCTGGCCATGTCCATTGCCCATCTGTGTGCTGACTGGATCAGGTTTGTGACACGGTGTCACAGCTGCTTATATGTACAATTCTGATGGCTTACAGCATTTATGTTATGGACCAGTTCATCCCCCAAGGCTTGTTGCTCTTGCCTATTTGCCCTCCCTGTGGACAGCAGGACTTAGTTATGTTGTTGCAATGCTTCCGTTATGAGGTTGGTTTCAACCTTAGTGAAAGGAGGGTGATGTCTGGCATGCATGTTATCACCTGAAATACAAAATAATGAGAACATATGTCAGGATCACATATGTGGGTGTACAGTATGTACAGAAATAGCAATTAAGGAAGGCTATCAGTATTCTCCACTTGATTACACATCTCATATGCAAAAGTGTGACAATCATACAGAGGGTGTGGAAGCATCTAGGATAATGGCAATAGTGGCTTGCACCTGCTTGTGCCATAACAGATACTCACATATGATCAGACATCCAACATAGCACTCCACTTGTGATGTGGCCCATAGCAGGAAAGCCCCCACCCCATAACGTATGTATATAGTACAATTTCAAAAAAATAGCTATGTAGTATTAAAACCGCCAACAAAGGCAGTATCCAGGAGATCTGGGTCCCTAGTTAAATGACAGCATTAAACCCTTGCTGTAGTCTACATCCTCTGTAGGTGTTACACAGCTGCAGATCAATGGCATGTCACCTGTAGAGTTCTAAGAAAGGCTTACTGATGTAATCTCCATTCTCCCTAAATATATTAAAACATATGCGCCATGTTAAAAACAAAATTGTCACATGCCTGATGGAGTGCAATAATCCTCTTTTGAAAGATACAGATATATTTGTGTTGTGACAACATACATACCTGTCAGCTGTACAGATTTTTGCAGAATGTCCAGATTTTTGCCTCATATTTTTGGTCTGTCCCTCATAAAATTTGTGGTTTTCTGGCAAATCACTGTGGACTGAAGTCACTAAATAATGAAATTCATTTGTGTTACAGACTTCATATCATTCAGAAAATGCATGCTAATACAAAACCTGTCATTCTAGCAACTTTCTAAGTTTATAACAGCAATATTTAAAATCTGTCCCCCCAAATATTTTAGGCTTTGTCCAGATTTCTTGCACTAAGAGGTTGAGATGTATGACAACATGCTCACCATAGAAAATAGTTCTCATACACAATTGTTTCCCTAGCTAGGAGTTTAGTTCTCATTAGCAGGTGATTGCCTCTGAACCAATCTGTGGTTAAGTAATGCTAAATAAAGCATACACAGCTGCTTTCAGTGTAATCAGGCAATCCCATTCAACTATTGAAGGAGGTATAAGGCCTCAATGTAGAATCCATCCCCTTTCTCATATGATGGGGTGGAAATGCTGGGTAGAAATACTACACCAGCACAGAGAGGATGTTTGTAGTAGATACTTAATACATACACATATGTGCGTGCTACAGGCTGCAGCTGCTGCAGGCAATAAGCATAGTGGGAGATGCTGCAGAATATGGAGGATAACAGCACTTATGAGTAACTGTGTGACCAGTGGCAAGTCTGGTGTACAGCAAGAGCATGATTGGGGAACCCATCCCTCAGGATATTGCGGTAAGTATTTATGGTAAGCATGCTAGCCAAAGGTATCATTAACAGAATAAAAAGCATCTATTGTGTCCTTGAACAAAGTAGGGGGGTACGTTTACCATTATGTCATCCATTTGGACAATTGCCAAGCCATGTGTTACATTATGGTAGTCATCTGGAAAATCTGTGCTGGCAATCCTTCCTGCTAGCTTCGCCTCTATATGTGTATGTTAGTTGTGCTGTTGTGCTTATCTGTAATATCAGTAACAAATGATTATGTGCTGCAGTCTGATATTACTGGGCTTCCTTTGTATTACATACCTTAAAATCCTCTGTGAATGCATACGAATGCATGACCTGACACTCTATACACTTTCTAGTGTTGCAATATGAATATGTCAACTGTGGTCCTGTTTGCAAGCCTTTGACTTCCATCACTGAAGAGCAGACATTCCATCTGAAATGCATTGGGTGGATAAATAGTTGAT
This sequence comes from Protopterus annectens, assembly GCF_019279795.1. NCBI lineage: Eukaryota > Metazoa > Chordata > Ceratodontiformes > Protopteridae > Protopterus > Protopterus annectens. The sequence continues at coordinate 246,209,551 of NC_056736.1, read as the reverse complement.
GCAGTCATTCATTCCAGAATTCCAATGGTGATATATACATACATGTATTTTAAATGCTACACACCACTGGATTTGAACCCAGGACTATGTGCACCAAAAATGAATATTTTCAATGCATTTAACAGACTGAGCTACTGAGTCACTGCTACAGCAGGTGTATCTTTCAACATATAATTGTGCACTTACAAGTTGTTACCTTATTTACATCCATTATTATGTGCATGGTTTTATAGGGATGTATTTCTCCACCAGAGTTTTGCCATTAATGTTTTAGCAGGTATATTTTTAAATGTTGCATATAGAAGTGCACAGTTACCTGCTGTTAGAGACCTCACTTAAATTCATTATTTTGTGTCTGGCTTTCTAGTGATGTACTCCTGTACCAGACTCCAAGTTACACTCTCATTTTTCCATTACTCTTTAAGCAAATTTGTGCAACTCTGCATGGTGCACAGCTCTGCTTAAACACACTTAATGATGGTAACTTGGCAATTGGTATGTTTTGTTTAAACAACCTGTGTTAATCAACAGCTGTGTGGCTTGGCAGGTTGCTGGACTGGTCTACAGGTGTGATGGTCATGGCTTCAAAATTGGGCATAGCTGTACATTTTGAATGTGATTATTATTATTTCACACACGTATAACAATATAGCACAATTTAGATGAGTTTAGCAATGTTGTGCGTCATGCAGCATTTTGAAAAAATCTTGATATAATTGAAAAATGGAGAGATAGGGCAGTGGTGGAATGGGTTGCAAGCAGGGGAAACATAGTAAAAGGCAGGTAGGTATGCGCAAGAAGGGTGTTGGAAAAAAACATAGCTATCCATTTTTCTATAGCAACAGCTGTGCACTTTAACAGATTTTTTTAGCTGAATTTGGGCTGTCACTCCCAGAGAGAGGGGTGAGGACAGCATAAGTGCATTGTCAAGCCAGTTGGACCAAATTAAGTATGTCCAGTGGACATATGTGTGAAGTGGAGATCTATGTATGGGATCATATTTTGTTTTTGGGACAGGTGCCCATTTTTTTAAGGTGAGAGTGGAATGTTGGGGAAGGGGCATAAGTATGTGTGGGACAGGTAAGTTGGGAAGATCAGGAAATTTTGCAGACAGACAAAACAGACAAGACAGCAGACAGGATTGGTGTGTGACATGAGGGGGTGAATACCTTTACTGGGGAGGGTGTTGTGGAATGCTTGTCCCATGGACATCAGGCATGGTAGCAGTGTGATTCAAGTCCTCACTCATGCGACTATCAGCACTGTAAATTCACTGCTACTGTGGAGGCAGTGGTTGACACTGGCACTCGGGATGAGACTGCCCCACAAGGATGAACAGCAAGGTCTCCATCCAGCCTAGGCATGCACCAACAGTTCAGTGCGTGCAGCAGCCCATGTACCATTCCTGGCAGTTCCTCATGGATGACATGATCATCCCCTCCACTTCCACTCCCATAGGGGAGACCAACCCCAGCCTGTGGGGCAGCATTACCCGATGGACCTGGTAGTGCATGGGCAGCAGTGGGGGTGCCACCAGGCTGCAGTCCAAATGTGCTAGGCCCTGGTGCCACAGCGAGGGGAGCCAAGGTATGGGAATCACCTAGAACTGGCCTACCTTGTCATGCAGTAGTACATTAAATATAAGCATAAGGTAAAAATAAACATAAGCAAATAAATGTTAGTATCACATAACAGAAGATAATAATGATTAACTGAAGGAAATATAAAGGAATATAATGAGGAACACAGCAATAGATTATATAAATGAAAGTATATTAACAGCAAAGCAATATGAAATTATATATAAGCAAAAGTAAGTGGTAGTTACAAATAATATATTAATATCAAATTATAACAATAAATATAATTAATAAATTAAAGAAGAGAAGGGGAGGGGTGAGAGAGAGAAAAAAAAAAACAACATTAGTAACTTCACAGGTAATATTACTACACAGACTACTTCTACATACTTGTACAGATCTAAGATTTCAGTTGTGAGTACAGTGACTGCAAATATTGTATGGGTGATGTTGCACGTACATAGCTCTCAACCTGTTAGCATGGGACATTATGGGCCAAGCCCTATTAATAGTGGTACAAAGCCACAAATACAGGGAACATTTTTACACAGTGTGCTCATACATTAGTAGCAAGGTGTTTTGATAACAGATTTGCCAATAAATTGCATTCTAAGTAATGTCATGTATTTGCTAATCAAGAACCAGACATATGGGGCAGTACTGATTACATTCTACAAAAATCGTGACAGTTGAGAGGTACGTTTGTGTACACTAATTTCTCTAGATAGATGGTTATTTCTCATTTGGCTACCATGGGATTATAACCCACAAGCGGTCCCTACAGGAATAATGTGCACTTCATTTCAATATAATGAATTCTCAAAACACCATCTTCTTTAAGACTTTTATTGCAACATTTTGTGTGAAATCGTACTTTTATAAGATTGGAAACCAAATGCAGTGACCACATGAATAATGAGCACTTTATCTGAAAACATTAGTTATCATATCACCATCTCCTTTTACACTGCAATGCTTAATGTCACATGAAATCTGGCAGTTGCACACAGGATAACCTAACCATATACCCCATTCATTTACTGAGGGCTATCTACAGCATATTTCAGGGAAAATTATCAGAACTGCAGCTTGACATTTAATCTGAGCATTGAACTGCATTCATTTCTGAAATTTGCTGTTGTGTTATTTATTAGTTAATATGTAACAGTTGACTGGTGTTGGATTAGAACCCACATATAGTGAATACAGTAATAATGAACTCTTATTTCAAAAGATTACTTATCAAAGCACAATCTCTTTTTAAACTTTATTAATAATGTTTCTTAAAATCTGGCACTTAGACACATGGATAGCTGTCCAGGACTTCAGTTAAGTTACCCATGTACCATGTTTATTGACTGAGTCAAATTTACAGCATTATTTCAGACAAAATGAGCAGAACACAGGCTTGAACCTTACTCTGGGTATTGCACTACATTTATTACTGACATTTTTTGCTGCATTCTTTATTCAGTTACATGTCATACTTGACTGGTGTCAGATTAGAACACACGTGTGGTGAATACAGGACTAATGAACACTTATTTGACAAGATTACTTATCAAAGCACAATCTTGTTTTAAACTTTATTGATAATGTTTCTTAAAATCTGACATTTAGACACATGGATAGCTGTCCAGGACTTCAGTTAAGTTACCCATATACCATGTTCATTGACTGAGCGGAATATACAGCATTATTTCAAACAATATGAGCAGAACACAGGCATGAACATTACTCTGGTTATTACACTACATTTATTACTGATATTGTATGCTGCATTCTTTATTCAGTTACATGTCACACTTCACTGGGATTAGATTAGAACACACACATGCAGTGAATACAGGAATAGTGAACAAGTTATTTGAAAACATTACTTACCAAAGCACCATTACCCTTTAAAATGTATTGATTAATGTTGCTTCAACTCTGACATGTAGACCATGGAGAATTGTGGACTTCTGTTAAGTTGCCCATATACCCTGTTCATTTATTGAGTGCCACCTACAGCATATTTTAGACATTGAGCAGACCAGAACAATGACTCTTAATCTGGGCTTGACCCCAACATTAACTGATGTTTGGAAGCTATACTACACATTACTGCATGCTTACTTGTTTTAACTTGCTTTACGATTGCAGGTAGGCAATGACACATTAATAAAGATGCTACATGTACCAGGTATGTCATACCTGACTGTTAAGACTGCAAATGCTGAAATTAATTTATTGTATAATTATGTTGTGCATTAAGTTATTACTTTGATGTTTTCATGCTTGCCACATGATTGCCTCATCCTGGCCAGGCACCTTGCATGGGACTGGACATTACGAACCCTTTCCTCTACAGCCGTGAGAAGAGAAGCAAACCCTTATGCATACCAGTTTTGTACAGATTCAGCTTGTATATTTCTAAATTACTGGAAAACATGCTTATATATCTGTGGGGTTTGCCCAGTTCTAGCCTCTTGGATCCAGGTGTACAAGGTTCCCCTTTTTCTATGCTTTAGGTTGTCATAGTGTTGATAACACTGCTCACCATTGCCGAGGATAACAGTAGCACTGGTAAGTTCCCTGGCCAACTGATCCCAGGACTCAGACTTACACTCTGAGCCCTGGTAATCACCCTGCAGCAGCTGGGGTTCAAAATTTTGAACCAGGAATCCCAACAAACATCAACACTATGACAACCTAAAGAATAGACTCCTGTACTCTCCATTTCTGCACATGAAAGAACACTGCTACTCCAGCAGCCCTAGGCATATCCAAAGCCAAGTTAGAACTCCCAACAAATTATGTGAAATTCCCACATATTGGCTTTTAAATAGGTTGCATTCTCGCCCCTACACATCATGTTGTAACTTTCAGAAAAGTGCTGTGCTGCTTAGTATTGCGCAAACTTGCACAAACCATGTGTAAGAGAAGCATAGCAATGCACAGATGGGAATAGACCATCAACCATGTTTAAGTGCTGCTTAGCAGTGCACAGCTTTTCTAAATGTAACATTTTTTAATTCAAAACTAAAGCAAAGTTTCAGTCACCTGGTACATTTTCACAGATAAATTATAAAAGTATGATTGCTAAGAACTCTAACCCAGGACCTACTACAGTAGAAGTCATGACTCAAGCTATCTAGCCACTGGGATAGTGAACAGAGCTTCTATATCTGTCTGTATCTTCACATGTACTACAAGGTGCCTGTAAGCATAGCACAGCTTTGTTGAGCAGGTTTGCATTTTGCAAAGCATGGCAGAACTACAACAATTGAATACATCCAGTTTCTATTTTTAGATGTCTAGAGGTTGTCTGCTGTATATGTAAGTGCAGCTAAGCATAGCTATGCAATGTGCCACACTGCACAAACAAGTACATGAAAAAAAAAACATTAATGAAAATCAAATACATCCGGTTTCTAGTTTTAGATGTCTAGCAGATGTGTACTGTATATGTGAACAATGCTAATCATAGCTGGGCAATGTGCCACACTGCACAAACAAGCACATAAACTTAAAAAAAAATGAAAATAGTAATTTCATGCAGTACTATCTGTTGTTTACCTTTCGGTCCAGGTTAATGTGTTGAAAGGTATTGTGCTGTGCTCAACAACTGTCCAGAAGTTTTCTTGACAGTCCACAAGTACGGCACAGCCTCTACAGTGTTGCTTACACAGATCACTCAGCAGCACACCATAATTAATATGTATGGAGTGCTACTGAGTCAGAACCATGACTGTCTACATGGTTACATTCCATGTAAGCTCTTCACAGTGCCTACATGGAATTTTATTGAATCCTGGGGAGTGTTTATTATTATTTTTGCTATTGTTATTTTCTGTTTGAATAGAATTGGAATCTGGGTTGTATACAGTTAATAAGGCGTCTATACTTAATGGGTGTAGAGGTAGTCTATAGATACAAGTGAATAATCCCAGCTGTGGTCAGGTCACATTTAAACAGTTATTGACCTTCTATAATATAATCCATTCCAGTTAGCCGCACTCCTTAATTTGATTCCTAGAGCCCCATACCATTTTGAAATCATCACCCACTACTGTTGAGGGGGCTTGGGACAGGTGTAAAAAGGGTAAGGGAAAAGGTTGAGATAGGGAAGAGGTAGAATGTTAATTTTTGCAAGGAAAACATTCTTTTAAACTGCTCTATACAAATTTCACATATAAATATTTGAAAAAATAAATGCATTCTAAATGTAAAATTAGAAAATCATATTTTCTCTCTCTGCCATCAAGCAAATGTAATCTGAAACTGGAGGTGAGCTGATGTTTAAAAAGTATGACAGAGAATTGCTGTTCAAGCATCCTTGAGAATGAATGTTGAATGCTACAAGGTGAAATCAGAGCAGGTTGATAAATAATGCTGCAAGTTTAAATGGAAACTCTCAAAGCCTTTCAAATAGTCTTCTAAATAGTTTCAGCCATTATTTGGTGACAGACTAGAAAGTGTGAGTGAAGTAGACACTGTTTCATTCTAACTTGCAAAAATTATGGTTGTGAGTGATAGAAACATATATTGATATTTTAAAAGTGATTGAATCAATGTAAAACAAAAATATTATACTACTTTATTACTTTACAAATTTCTGTTGTACTTACAGCTGGCAGATAAACAAAGATCGATATTTGGCAGATAGAAATGAACCTAATTCATACTAAAAGCAATTGTATTAATTGTGTTTGTCTTTTTAATGATACTGATAATAAATATACAGTTTCTCTATATTGCTCTACCACCAAAATTATAATTTTGTTTTCATAAGAAAGATTACAAGCAAGAATAATCAATTAAAATATAATATAATATCATGTTATAAAACAAATTCCTGTTCCTACACTAACTGATCAAAGGCATTTCTCTCACTGTCTCTGTATATTATATGTATATTATATTCATACGGAAATACTCTTACATGTGCGCGTGTACACACACACACACACACACACACACACACACACACACACACACACACACACACACGCACACACGCACATGCACACATGCACACACACACACACACACACACACACACACACACACGCACACACGCACACACACACACACACACACACACACACACACACACACACACACACACAGGCATGCACGTGCACACACACACACACACACACACACATTTTATTTGTACATGTTGGTAGGAGGACATAGTGCATGTTGCTTGGAACAGTAACACACCAGAATATTTGACCAGATGTGGACTAGTAGCATATCTCTCAACCTTAATAACCAAGTAACAGCTAACCCACAGTTTTCTTCGCACAAGAAATCTGGACAAAGCTTAAAATAATTGGGGAACAAAGGCCCCAAAATATGGACAGATTTTAAATATTGCTCTTATAAACTTATATAGTTGCTAGAATAACAGGAATTAATTCAGCATGCATTTTCTGAAAGATATAAAGTCTGAAACTCAAATGTATGCCATTATTTAGTGACTTCATTCCTCTGTAATTTGCCAGAAAATGGCATATTTTATGATAATAGGGAAAAATCTTAACATTCTGCCAAAATATGGACAGCTGACAGGTATGACTGGCTGCCCAGGAAAAAATATATACAGCACATTGCCTGCACTGAAAATCAATTTGCATTGAAATGATAATCTTCGCACCTAGTTAAGACATGGACATTTTGACAGGAGCAAGATTGCTTGGTTATCTGTATGGGATGTGTTAGAGGATTCCACTTTTTTGCTATGTGGGATAATTGCTTATTCCACCAAAATGAAGATATATTCTAGTTTTCCTGCTTTTTCCGCAGCTTGTTTTATAATGTCTTAAAAAAATGAAAGGTCTGGGCTTCATGCAACCTCCCTCTCAGTTTACTGATTTCCAAATTCCCTTCACTCCTCCTGTCATGTGATATGTGCACATGCATGCCCCATACTATATTTTGATGTTGCAGTTTTTTCAGTGCTTACTATCCCACACTTGCACTATAGCATATTGTTTTCTGCATTTAATTGATTTTTCTGCACAAATTCCATTGTGCAATCCCTTTCTTTTTATGTACACTCATGTACCAAATGTATCACACATTCTTCACAAACACTAATAGGTTCATAGATTCATGTGTGTGTGTAGTAGGCTAACAGCTCCAGTGGCCTTCTTAATCCTAGCCATGCTTCCCAAATGTGTCAACAAATTTGGTACCCTATGTTTTTGCTAAAGTATGTGCAAATGTGGATGTGGGTGGACCATTATTTATAGGCTGCCTCTGTCTATTAGAGACAAGAAGTGTCAGACCAAGAGTACATTTTTTAGACCATGTCTCTTGCAGTAGATATCAGTCTGTGTATCAGAACTATTTGAAGACTATTTGTGTCCTGGGAGATTCTATGACTGTACCAAGTTTGCAATCATCTGCAGACTTACTCAGTCAGAGTCCCTTGATGTTGGTCTTGACGGCAGAGAATTAGATGTCAAGAAGAAGTGCACACAGCACAGAGACCCGAGGGACTCTGCTAGCAATTAGTCTCTTTGTGGAAGTGAACAAGCCTTTCCTAACTTTTTGAGTCCTATCTGTGAGCCAGCTGGTTATCTAGCAGGTGATATAGGGGTTTATACTGAATTTCATTCATTTTTCTATAATATCTGACTGCAGTATTGTGTCAAATGTCTTGACCAGGTCAAGGTAGGCAGCATGCACTCTCTTGCCCTTGTCTGTTGTTTTGGTGACTTTCTTGAAGAAATCCACCAAGTTGAGAAGGCATGACCTGCCCTCGATGAAACCAATCTGTGCTAGATTCAGTGTTTGAAGTTTTCCAATGTCATTGTTTATCATTTTAATGGTAATTCTTTAATTGGCTTTGCATACATGACTGGTCAGATTTATGGTACTGTAGTTACTGGGGTCTGTAGATGGCTTACCTTTGTGCAGATGGATGACAGTTTCAATCCTTCATTCATTTGACATGAAGGCTTTCTGGAGTCTATGGTTAAATAACAATTCTGTTAGCTTGATAGGGCATGTTTCATGCTGTTTATGAGGCATCCCAGGATATTATCACGGCCCATTGATATGGAGTTATTGGCCTCATGAGTTGTCTCTATTGAGGTTGCTGTATCAATTACACAGAACTGGTTTTCTAACATCAACCAACCTACAATGCTTGTTATAAGAAATTACTTTTTGTTTTATTTCTATTTATTTATTTTTATTTTACATTTGTTGACCGGGCTAGTCCAGCTGGATAATTTCCATTTTCAGTGGAGGCCCGGGGAGAAAAGCTCCACAGATTAAAACAAGGTTATAGAAATTAAACATTTACAATAAATGCCTGTGACACAGACAGTGAGCAATAATGCATACATATTAGTCTAGATCAAGTAATAAAAAACACATAGTGCTATCTACGTGTTGAGAAAGGCATTAATTCTTTACAGTACAATTATGTGAGGATGGGGTATTACATATTTTAAAATGTATATACATACTTGTAAAAGACATTGTTTGTACCCTATTTTTTTTTTTTTTTTTTTTTTTTAATATGAGAACAGTAGTAACAGTACAGTAATTAAGTCATTTGTTATCACAGAGAAAGATTGCAGTTTTGAAATAAGGAAATATGATAGTAGAATGAAGATAGTAGATTAGTCTGGATTGGTACAAGAGCAGAGCCAGAAGTTGTTCAGATGTAAAAGAAGTTGTTTTTTAAAAAGATGAAAGGAGCCTAGAGAGGTAATGTGTGAGGGGAGGTTATTCCATATTTTGCCTACTGAGTTGGAGAAAAGGCAGTTACCTGCAGAATTTGTAATTCTAGTTGTGTTGACTTGTAGCTTTTCGGCGGAGCGCAGCTGTTTCAAGTTATTATAGGGAGTCAAGAGGTTACTAAGAGCAGGTGTCTTTGATGGTTGATATAGAATGTTATGTGTTATTAAGAGTTGTTGATAGATAAGTTTGTTAGGAAGTTCCAACCAGTGTAAGTGTTTTGACAGTGATGAGTTCTATACTGGGATGCTGTGGCAAAACGAGCTATATTATGGTAGGATGTAGTCAGTTTCCTAAGGTTGCTTTTAGAGAGATTAGTGTAAATAGAGGAAGCATATAGTAGGGTAGAGATAAGATGTGATTGTGCTAAGATGGTCCGCGCTTCTGGTGTAAGGAAGGGTTTAATTCTGTACAGTGAACCAATCTTTTTATTAACTGCTTTTATAGTGTTATTGATGTGATAATCATAGTTAAGATTATTATCAATAGTAACACCAAGCAGTTTGGTAGTAGAGTCGGGGGAGATGAGGGAATTATCACTTGCAGTAATAGTGAAGTTTAGTTGAGAAGATTTGTGGGTAGGTGAGAATAGTAATAGTTTTGTTTTCTTGGGGTTGAGGAGAAGACATCTTTTGAGAACCACTGTTCGACGGTAGAAAAGGTAGATTGTGTCAGTGACTGGAGTTCAGATTGAGTGGAAGCTGTGCAAATAATGGTAGAATCATCTGCATATTGTATACAGGTAGTGTTTTGGATAGATGATTGGAGATCATTAATAAAGATAGAGAATAAGAGTGGGCCTAGTATAGATCCTTGAGGTACTCCTAAAGAGATAGGTAGTAGAGCAGATAGAGAATTTTTCCATAGTACTGCTTGTTATCGGTTTTCAAGATAGGATGAGAACCAGGTTAAGGAAGAGAAATCCAAGGCAAGGGATTTTAATATGTGTAGAAGAAGTGTATGGTTGACCATGTTGAAGGCTTTTGACAGGTCTAGGAAAAGAGAAGAGGTTAGTTTGTTGTTGTTACGGTTACAGTTGATGGTGTTGGTAAAAGAAAGTAGTGCAGTGGTAGTACTATGTGAAGGTCTAAATCCATGTTGAGTGTTAGCTAGTAGGTTGTTATGAAGGAGATGGTTAAGTAGTTGTTTGTGTATACATTTTTCCATGATTTTAGCTAGTGGAGATAATAGCGCTATAGGGCGAAAGTTAGAAAGGTCAGTGGATTTGCCTCCTTTGTGTAAGGGTATGATGTGTGATATATTCCAGATTGCTGGAAAAGTACTTTCTTTTATGGATCTGTTTATTAGGATAGAAACAGGGTAGGCAATAGCTTTAGCTGCTACTTGAAGGAATTCAGCAGGAAGCTTATCTGCTGAGGGGGTAGTGGGTTTAAGTTTTTGTAAAAGAGATCGTATATAGGAGGTGGGTATGGGTTGAAGTTGAAGGGGAAGAAGGGAGTTGTTGATGTTACTTAAGATCAGTTGGGAAGCATCAGGAGATAAGTGGTTAGCTAGACTTTGTATGGAAGTAGTAAAGAAGGTATTGAAGTTATTGGCTATTAAAGAGGGATTATCAGGGTCTAAATTCTGAGGGTTGGGTGTAACTACTTTGCCTGGGGTAAGTAGATTATTGATAGTAGACCAGAACTTTTTTGGTTCTTTTTTGGTGGATTGCTGAAGTTCAAAGTAATAATTCTTTTTATCTGAAAGGATGGCTTTTTTGGTATTGTTTCTGAGCTCTCTAAAGGTTTGATGATCTGTTGGGTTTCTAGAGGAACACCATTTTTTCCAAGATTTATTTCTGAGTATAATTTTTTGTTTAGTATTAAAGGTTAGCCAGGGTACTGTTTTGGTCTTTGTTCTAATGGTACGACTTGGGGCATGTTGATTTAAGATTGCAAGGAATGCTGAGTTGAAATGTTCAACGGCATTGTTAAGTGAGAGGTGTTTTAGAGGGGTCCAGTTGTATTGTGAAAGTTCTGTTTGAAACTGTTCGGGATTAATTTTTTTTTTTGAATATAGTGTTCTATGAGAGGTAGGTAAGTTTAGATTAGTTTTAGCTCTAATGACATAGGTGAGGGAGTGATCGATAAGGTCATCAGGAAGGATGCCAGTTTGGTAGGTTTGTAGGGGGGAGTTTGTAAGAATCCAGTCTAAGGTGGTTTCTTTTTTGCTCTTATTATTTATTCTAGTGGGACTATCAATTAGTTGTTTGAAACCATAAAGGTTTATATGGGAAGTAGGGTTAGCATTGTTATAAGATTTCCAATCAATGTTAAAGTCCCCAAGGAATAGTGTTTCCTGAGGGAGGTTATTAGAGAGTTGTTCAAGAAGTTGTTCTAAAGTGGGGATGTTATTTCCAGGGGGGAGGTATGCACAGATGATGTTTATTGCTTTAGTAGTGTTAATTTGAATTTTGGAGCAGATTATTTCAGCATTATTGTTTTGGGTAAGGGTAAGGTCAAGAAGAGTAAGCTTCAGGTTTGTTTTATATAGAATAGCTACTCCACCTCCCTTCCTGGAGGTGCGATCAAGTCTAACAATGTTATATCCAGGTCGGGTAATTTCAATGTCTTTAATTGAAGGTTTTAGCCAAGTTTCTGATAAGCATAGAATATCAATTTTGTGTACTTCTAATAGGGCATGGAGTTGACTAATTTTGTTACAGATGCTACTTATATTGAGATGGGCCAAGGATAATAAGTTAGAGGGTGTAGTGGATGAAAGAGAGAAGGGTTTGGTATGATTTTTGTATGTTTTGGTAGTAGCAGCTTGAGGGCCTGGGTTGGGGTGTATGTCACCATCTAGTAGTAGATGGAGTAGTGTAAAATAGTTTTCAAGTTTATGTTTTAGGAAGGTGTCGAATATTTTCTTTGTTTTAGTTTTTAGTAGTTTGCAGTGTAATAGCCTGTGGTATTTGGCAAGTAGGTAGATGGATTGTGAGGAGGTATGTAAGAAGGATGGAGGTGGAGATGTTGCAGGTGTACTGGTATGTTTTGAGGGAAGTGAGAGAGAAATAGTTATGGAGTGTTCATAGGAGATTAGGAAGTAGGTAGTAATGAGAAGGAATAATAGTAAGAAGGAGATAGGTAATTTCAGTTGTGACTGGAGGATAGTTGTAGTCATGATAAAATAGTTGTAAGTTTGAATGTGGTTTACTGGTGTGTTGTAGGTGAAAGTACTGTGGGAGTGTAGGGCAAGTGGTAGGGATTGTGATATTTTAGATGTGTTAGTGAGAGAGGGGTGGGGCTGGTTATAGTAGGTAAGTAGGTGTGGCTAAGTGAAGGGTGGTACACAATTCGTGAGGCTGTGAGTTGTTAACTGGGTTAGTCCCACTATACATACCCTATAGTTTGGAGGAAACCTGATGTGGTATTCATTGTTGCAAAGGGAAATTTGGCAGGGACACTGGGGTGATTCTACTTAACTTTATGATATATGCCTTGTGATCTTTCATACCCAAATGAGCTACTACCAGCTCAGGGGGATGGAACTTCATTTTAAATTTGTTTATGAGGGATGGTACTCAGGTCTGCAGCACCCCCCCCCCCCATGCTGCATTATAGTGTCAGTAATGGAAAACAAACCCAAGACCTTGTGTACAAATAAAAATTACAGCCTTCAACTCTTATCAGCCCTGCAGGTGGATATTCCTCCCACTGATTACAGCCTTCAACTCTTATCAGCCCTGCAGGTGGATATTCCTCCCACTGATACAAAGATTATCTTGCTTGCCTGTTAAACTGAACCTGATATATCAAACTGGCTTTGAAGAATGTGTTTATAACCTGCATCTGAGGTTTGGCAACCTTGGAGGTAGTTATAGTTTGGTGCG
>NC_056736.1:246148890-246191390 GCF_019279795.1 Protopterus annectens | reverse complement strand
ATTAGTAGCATAAGTGGTGATAAACCGAATGTTTTCACCCTTCAATATCTGCTTTGGTACATCTACACTATCCTTCAGAAGCAAATCTCTTCCCAGGTTCCTATTGACATCAAAAGCCTCCTTAATATTTCCAGTTTTGTAACCCTATTTTTAAATCTAAAAGATAAATCTTTTGCCATTGTGTTATAATCAATTGCATCAGAACAAATAGTCTTTATTCTCCTAAATTGTGCCTTGGGTATGTTCCTAATAGTATGGGGAGGGTGGCAGCTAGTAGCATACAATAAAGAATTTTTTGAAAAAGGTTTCCTATATAGGGAAGTAATAATAGTACCATCAATTGTCTTAGTGATACTTACATCCAAGAAATCTATTGTAAATAACTCTAACTTCCCAACAAACTTAATACCAAAATTATTGGAATTTAAATATTCTTTAAATTTTGACCAGCCTTCTATGCTGCCACACCATACAACCCAACAATCATCTAGGAACCGTCTTCACATGACAAGCTGTTCAGAGAAAGGAAACTGAGTGTTGTAAATAAATAATTCCTCCAGGTAGCCCATAAATAGGTCAGCATATATAGGGGCAAAAGTAGCCCCCATAGCTGTCCCCCTTATCTGTAGATACCATTTGTTATCGAATTTGAAAGCATTGTGCTCAAGAACTAGTTTAAGTAAAGAAACCAAGAAATTCTTCTCATCCATGGTATATAGTACTGATCTCTGTATCCAAAATTCTACCGCCTCAATACCACCTGAGTGCGGAATACTGGTATACAAAGATTGGATGTCTAGAGTCCCTAGTTTACTATCAAAGGATAGTTGTAAATCTTCCATCAAATTCAAGAACTGCTTGGTATCTCTTATCCTAGCTCTCACCTGCACTAAAAGAGGTTTTAATTTGCTCTCAAGGTACTCAGATAATGGTTCTGTCAAGGAACCTCGACCTGAAACTATGGGCCTACCTGGAGGATCACACAGTTTATGTATTTTAGGCAGAATGTAATAGTACTGAAATGTAGGACACTCAACCTGTAATTGTTTAACCAACTCTGAGCTAATCCAATTTTCACATGCTGCCTGTTGTAAAAATGTATCAACAATACTTTTAAATTCTGATGTAGGATCAGCACACAAATGGCTATAGAAATAAGAATCACTCAACTGTATTGTGGCTTCAGCATCATATTTATTCTTATCCCATATCACCACTGCACCTCCCTTGTCCGCTTTAGTGATTACTATCTGTGAATTTTGCTTTAATCTGTCCAGAGCCAGTTTTTCTTCTCTGGATATATTATAATTAGCATTTCTAAAGATTTCAGTTTGTCTAGTTTGTAAATCCTTCAGCACCATTTGTTCAAAAACTTTAACATTGCTGTTGTATATTGGTGCAAAATCAGATTTTTTGAAAACAAAATCACTTTTAGATACAGATAACATTTTCGCTGTTTGATTAGCAAAATAACATTTCAGATTAAGCAACCTACTGAAATTTTTTACATCACAAACAGTATCATATTGTGATAAATAAAAAGAAGGCACAAAGTTTAATCCTTTATGTAGCAATTTTAATTCAGAATAACTGAACTGGTAGTTAGTTAAATTAACCACAATATTATTGCTATCATAAATATCATTGTTGCCAAAGGACAAGACAGAAACCGGTACTGTGGGGCTAACCCCCTCCATTAAACCTAAATGTCCATATGAGTTCTTATGTTTCCGGCCACCCCTCCTAAAGGGGTTTTGGATTTCTTAGAAGAAGGTAATTCTGGCGAACCCATTGTTGTGGGCTCTGATTCAACCTCAGTATCAGTATTTGAATAACATGAAGATCCATCCGAGGTGCTTGCAGTAGTGTGTTTTAAAATCGACCGCACCCTTTTGCGTTTAGGCCTGGTTTGTTTCTCAGTCCCAAAATGCACTTCCTTTCTTTCCCTTTTCCAGTTGAACACCTTGTCATTCTTAAAGTCATTTATGTCCCTATGAAACTTTTTCATTTTGCGTGCACTCAATTCAGCCTCATGTTTGTCAATGTCCTCCATAAATTTCTTATGTAAGTTGTTGTATTCTGACATAGATTCAAACCGCAAAACACTCTCTTGACATTCATTAAGTTCAGCAAACAAAATGGAAAGTTGCTTCTCATAGTATTCAATAAGTAAAGCCATAAACATATTTGAGGCCGTCAACTGTGTATCACGCCACTTTTTAACAAACTGAGAATCTTCCTTACCCAAGCCAGGCTCCAGACGCACTCGCAAACCTCTCGGTACAATCTCTGCTTTCAAATAAGCTTTTAACAGCTTATTATGCCACACCATAGAGCGTACCTTTTTAGTCAAATCACATAGCCTTCTAAACTGCATCGTAATTCCTGTGTCGGACTCCATACCAGAATTGGAACAAGTATTGCTCTCACCCGCTTCTGGCAAAGTGAACATCGAAACATCATCTTTATCTTCTGTAAGATGTTGCAAAAAAGTTTTGAAATCACGCCCTACTGCCATCCTAGTTACAACTGTACACCTCCAAAACCATAAGCCGAATGCCCCAACGCCAAGTCACACGTATAGGTTCGTAGTCGAAGAAACAGCACAGGACAACAAAATATTCAAAAGTTCCAAACCATCCGTGCCCGTAAACTTCACAGTGCAACTAGGATGAAAGCAGAGATTGTACCGAGAGGTTTGCGAGTGTGTCTGGAGCCTGGCTTGGGTAAGGAAGATTCTCAGTTTGTTAAAAAGTGGCGTGATACACAGTTGACGGCCTCAAATATGTTTATGGCTTTACTTATTGAATACTATGAGAAGCAACTTTCCATTTTGTTTGCTGAACTTAATGAATGTCAAGAGAGTGTTTTGCGGTTTGAATCTATGTCAGAATACAACAACTTACATAAGAAATTTATGGAGGACATTGACAAACATGAGGCTGAATTGAGTGCACGCAAAATGAAAAAGTTTCATAGGGACATAAATGACTTTAAGAATGACAAGGTGTTCAACTGGAAAAGGGAAAGAAAGGAAGTGCATTTTGGGACTGAGAAACAAACCAGGCCTAAACGCAAAAGGGTGCGGTCGATTTTAAAACACACTACTGCAAGCACCTCGGATGGATCTTCATGTTATTCAAATACTGATACTGAGGTTGAATCAGAGCCCACAACAATGGGTTCGCCAGAATTACCTTCTTCTAAGAAATCCAAAACCCCTTTAGGAGGGGTGGCCGGAAACATAAGAACTCATATGGACATTTAGGTTTAATGGAGGGGGTTAGCCCCACAGTACCGGTTTCTGTCTTGTCCTTTGACAACAATGATATTTATGATAGCAATAATATTGTGGTTAATTTAACTAACTACCAGTTCAGTTATTCTGAATTAAAATTGCTACATAAAGGATTAAACTTTGTGCCTTCTTTTTATTTATCACAATATGATACTGTTTGTGATGTAAAAAATTTCAGTAGGTTGCTTAATCTGAAATGTTATTTTGCTAATCAAACAGCGAAAATGTTATCTGTATCTAAAAGTGATTTTGTTTTCAAAAAATCTGATTTTGCACCAATATACAACAGCAATGTTAAAGTTTTTGAACAAATGGTGCTGAAGGATTTACAAACTAGACAAACTGAAATCTTTAGAAATGCTAATTATAATATATCCAGAGAAGAAAAACTGGCTCTGGACAGATTAAAGCAAAATTCACAGATAGTAATCACTAAAGCGGACAAGGGAGGTGCAGTGGTGATATGGGATAAGAATAAATATGATGCTGAAGCCACAATACAGTTGAGTGATTCTTATTTCTATAGCCATTTGTGTGCTGATCCTACATCAGAATTTAAAAGTATTGTTGATACATTTTTACAACAGGCAGCATGTGAAAATTGGATTAGCTCAGAGTTGGTTAAACAATTACAGGTTGAGTGTCCTACATTTCAGTACTATTACATTCTGCCAAAAATACATAAAAAACTGTGTGATCCTCCAGGTAGGCCCATAGTTTCAGGTCGAGGTTCCTTGACAGAACCATTATCTGAGTACCTTGAAAGCAAATTAAAACCTCTTTTAGTGCAGGTGAGAGCTAGGATAAGAGATACCAAGCAGTTCTTGAATTTGATGGAAGATTTACAACTATCCTTTGATAGTAAACTAGGGACTCTAGACGTCCAATCTTTGTATACCAGTATTCCGCACTCAGGTGGTATTGAGGCGGTAGAATTTTGGATACAGAGATCAGGACTATATACCATGGATGAGAAGAATTTCTTGGTTTCTTTACTTAAACTAGTTCTTGAGCACAATGCTTTCAAATTCGATAACAAATGGTATCTACAGATAAGGGGGACAGCTATGGGGGCTACTTTTGCCCCTATATATGCTGACCTATTTATGGGCTACCTGGAGGAATTATTTATTTACAACACTCAGTTTCCTTTCTCTGAACAGCTTGTCATGTGGAGACGGTTCCTAGATGATTGTTGGGTTGTATGGTGTGGCAGCATAGAAGGCTGGTCAAAATTTAAAGAATATTTAAATTCCAATAATTTTGGTATTAAGTTTGTTGGGAAGTTAGAGTTATTTACAATAGATTTCTTGGATGTAAGTATCACTAAGACAATTGATGGTACTATTATTACTTCCCTATATAGGAAACCTTTTTCAAAAAATTCTTTATTGTATGCTACTAGCTGCCACCCTCCCCATACTATTAGGAACATACCCAAGGCACAATTTAGGAGAATAAAGACTATTTGTTCTGATGCAATTGATTATAACACAATGGCAAAAGATTTATCTTTTAGATTTAAAAATAGGGGTTACAAAACTGGAAATATTAAGGAGGCTTTTGATGTCAATAGGAACCTGGGAAGAGATTTGCTTCTGAAGGATAGTGTAGATGTACCAAAGCAGATATTGAAGGGTGAAAACATTCGGTTTATCACCACTTATGCTACTAATACCTATTTAATAAAACAGGTTATTGATAAATATTGGTTTATTCTACACAATGACCCATTATTACATTCAATTTTGGGTAATCAGTGCCAGTTTGGATTTAGGAGAGGTAAAAACTTAGGTGAATATTTATCTCACTATAAAAAGAGTAAAGCCACTAGCTTATTAGATTCTTCTAGGAAGGGTAGCACTTTTTGTGGACACTGCAAATATTGCAATTTAATGTCAAAGACGGTAACTTTTACTACAGCCAACACTAGTAAGGTTTATGACATCAGATGCTTTATTACATGTAGTACATCATGGGTGGTATATATGGCTTTGTGTAGATGTGGTTCTTTTTATATTGGACAAACTTCGTGCCATCTAAAACAAAGGATTGCCACCCATCTTAGTGATATAAAATGTAAGAGGATGAGAAGTGCATTGTATAAGCACATTATAAATCATCCTACAGCTCATTTTGTTTTTGTTGGTATAGATAAAGTAAATGATATGATTAAAGGGGATGCACATAAACATAAAATACTAACTAATAAAGAACGTAGATGGATAGTAAACTTAGGGGCTTTATTCAAGCCGGGTTTGAATGACCATTGGTAAATGTTCCATTTCTAGTTAGATAATTTTCAGATTATGGTTTGTTTTTTGCATTTCTATTTTTGTAATTTTTGTATTTTTTGCATTTTTGCATTTTGCGTGTTGACATACACATACACATCTTTTTGTACATTTGTATATTTGATGGGGGTATGTTAAATATATGTGTGTGTGTTTGTGTGTATATTTTCATATATATATATTTGTATATGTATATACATTTGCCCACCTGTGTATTAGTACGGGTGTGTGTTTGCGGATGTTATTGTTTATGTATACATGTGTATATTATATTTTTTATATATGTATGTGTGTTTTTGTAATACTGATATGATGTTTGTGCATATTATATGCATTTAATATATAATATGTCAGGGTTTAAGTATGAAGACACACTTGTATGTGTATGCATACACACATGCACACACACACACACACACACACTTATTTGGTGAGTTGTGTGTGGTAGTTTTTTGTGTCCTCATAATTTTTTATGTGTCCTTATTTTAGGATATATATAATACAATGACAGGATGTGGGTGTGCGTTTATATATATATATATATATATATATATATATATATATATATACCTTTATTGTTTATCATTCAATTATTTTTATATAATTTTTTGGGAGATCTATAATGTTACATATAGTGTACCTAGAAGATCTGTATGTTTTGGACATCGTTTATATAATGAACATCATAGAACAACATTTGGTTTTTATTCTAAAATTGCATCTTTTCATCTTTAACTGTATTAGCGAAATATCGCTTTAAGGGAGAGAAGTGTAAATTTGAAAGCACGCATATATGCGTGATGTGCTCAAACTGCTGTATCACACTGATGACGCTCAGTTAGAGCGAAACCGGTCTGTGGGGCAGACTGTTTTTGGCTTAATAAAGCCTTTACTTCCAAAACGGCCGATTTATTGTCTTTCTTATTTGAGTGCTGGACTTGTTTGGTGTGTTGTATTCTGTCTCGGGCACTGTGAAGTTTACGGGCACGGATGGTTTGGAACTTTATATATATATATATATATATATATATATATATATATATATATATATAAACCAATGAAATATAACCGCGAGGAAAATTACTTAGCGGCTTATTACACTATATGCCAACATGATGCATTGCATTTCTTTCAATTTCTTTTTTATTTTTTTCTGGTCAGACAAGTTAGGCTGCTTTCTGTACTTGTTTCATTAGAGTCCTTAATTAATATGAATTATACTACAAAGCATTTAAATTCTGCAGTAGAAGAAATGGTCTGTTTTCATCTTTGCTAATGTCAGCACCCTTTCTGGTCAGCATTACCTCAAGTAAAATTGGACGATGTAGGTAGCACTTGACAAATTGCTGCTCTCTCTACTGGTTCATTCAGATTATGCACGTCGTCAGCAATACCTTTTAAAAAATGGCTTGAAATACAGAAAATTAATTACACTGAGGAAAGGTAATACAACCGCTGCCTCATAGGTTCTCCATTTTAGTTCTCAGATTGGTTGCCTTCTGTGAAGAGTTTGCACATCCTGTCTGTACCTATACCCATGTTTTTTTTTAAGCCATCTGCCTCAGTGTGGTCTCATATTGGAAGGACATACAGCAAATGAAAAAGTGACCATCCAGACTAGAAGTAAGTATACATGCCATGTGTGAATGACTATCTGTGTGGGTCTGTGTATGTGTCTGTGTGTGGGAGTGCACATGCATGTTTATTTGTGTTTGTATGTGTACATGCATGTGCAGTAAATAACTACTACATAAGCTAATCTTTTAATTAATGCTAGACTTTATAAGCACAAAAAGAATTTACAGTGTTTTTTTTTTTTTTTTTTTGCTAGTCACCATGAAAAGCAGACACCAGCAGCTCCTATCCTTTCTCTTTGGTTAACCACTATCCTCATACTGTTTCTGTGTATAGTCTCCTGTTCTGCACTTTACCCTTCCCTGAATTCATTTCTAGTCTCACTCATAATTGCCTTTCCCAGTGCACCTGCCCTATTTTACTGTCTTCAGACTCTTACTTATTAATGCTTTTTTTATGTTTTGCCCTGCGTTTAGCTGCTAGTAATACCTCTCTCTCCCCCTGTAAAGCCCCTCTCTATTGTAGCTTATTTTAACCATACAGCACTGGGTTTCCTTCAAGCAAATCTACTTGTGTAGCTTGAGGCCAGTGTCCTTTTGTAAGCTTACTTCTGCTCATATTTTATTTATTTTAATTTTATTTCTAGTGACTATACCTTTAGAAACTTTATATCTTTGTCTCTCAGGCTAGTTTTTCACTATCTTTTCTGACTGTTTCTATGACTTCATTTTGACCAGGGTGCCAGCCCCGCTCCGTTCGCTCCAATACCCTACCCCCATTCCCAACCACCCCTATTACAATTACCTTTATACCTAATTATCCCTCCCCTTCCTGTCCCACTGGCCACTACAATTCCACTTCCTGCCTATTGCCACAACCACCTTACTATTTTTTCAATCTTGTCAACACCACTTCATCTATACCACTGTCTCTCTACCTACTCTATCTGACCATATTTTATTCCAACATGTATTGTTTTCTAATATCTTCTACACTACTCTATCTCCACCTCTTACCACTCCAATCTCTTGACCCACTCCTATGTTCACCAACTTCACACTCATACAACATATATCCAACTACTTCATCTTTTACTATCTCCCCTAATCTCTTTACTACCTCTATCTCAAGTCTATATAAACTATCCATAATACAGGTTTTTAAACCTTCCCACAAAACTAAGTCAAAACTATACAAACCCCATCTAGCATCTACTACACAATCTCTCCTCACTAAAAACCTACTTTGTTCTGGAGATATCCATCCCAACCCTGGCACCTCTTCTCTCCCCAAAACTACTTCTACACTGCCCCCATCTTACTCCTTTAACAGTCACCAACCTCAGTCACTACAATCATCTCCATCTAAATACTTAACTATTTACTCATTGAATATTCAGAGTCTAGCAAATAAAGTCACTGAGCTGCACTCATGGATAGCTCTCAATACCCCTCACATCCTCTCCCTTTCTGAAACCTTGCTCAAGCCACACATCTCAAATAGTGAAATACTCCCACCAGGTTATAATATCTTCCGATCTGATAGACCTGTAAAAAAAGGTGGTGGCGTGGCCATCCTCTACTCAAACATTCTTAACCTCTCACCATACCCTTCCCCAATTCCTGACTTCCTCCCAGCTGAAATCTTCATCCTTAACTGCCATCTGAATCCCCACAAAAATCTTGCAATTGCCTCTATCTACCTTCCTCCTGGTAACAATATGCCCATTCTTGAAAACATCCTATCCTGGTTCTCCCACAACATACCATATGAGACACTTATCCTTGGTGATGTCAACATTGATTGGTCCAAACTCTCAGCTGACTCCCCCAACTCAGTATCCACTTACACGGTTTCCACCAACTTATAACATTTCCCACTTGCTTCCATAAGAATTCCTCTTCCAGCTCCATTATAGACTGTATCCTTACCAACTCCCCCCACCAATACCACAATCCCACCACCTTACCTGACTCCCTCAGTGATCATCTCCCTACCACCATCTTAAGACACTACTCACATATTCCTAAACCCTCCTTATTAAAGACTGTCGAAAACTATCAACTTTCAATTCATCCCAATTTAACTCCATTCTCCACAACATAGATTGGTCCATTCTAAAACACCTCCCCTTAAACGATGCTGTAAGCACTTTCAATAGCATCTTCATGAATACTCTAAATTCCTTAGCTCCCTCTAGGAAGATCAGAGAAAAATCAAACCATCCTCCCTGGCTCTCTAAAGAGACTAGGCCCCTTATGAAACAAAGAGATCATGCTTGGAAAACCTGGACTAAAGCTAAGCAACCACCTTTTCTTCAAAAATACAGGCAACTGAGGAACCTTGCAACAAAACATACAACTAATGACAAAAAGTTATACTATAACTCTGCTCAGCTTAACAACAAATCCAATCCTCAAAAATTTTGGTCAACTCTCAACAATATCCTCTATCCTGGAAAGCCTTATAATCCTTCCCCATACCCTAACTCTTCCTCTCAGGAAACAGCTGCCCTCCTGAATAAACACTTTATCTCTTCCATCCAAAATCTGGTAACCTCTAAACCAAACTCTACTTCAACACCCACCTCTCCAAGTCCCACTAACACAACTTTGTTTTCTTTTGAGCCAGTTCCCATTACTTACATCAAATCTCTACTACTCAAGCTAAAACCTTGCTATCCTTCCACTGACAATCTATCTCCTACATTCCTCAAACTTGCTGCTTACTCATTTGCCTATCCTGTATCTATACTAATTAATCAATCTATTCTGGAATCAACTGTCCCCACCCTTTATAAATCTTTCTTCACTATCCCTCTTCATAAAGGTGGAAACTCCACTGACCCCTCAAACTACCGACACATTGCCATTCTGCCCCCCCTCTCCAAGATATTAGAAAAATGTATTCACTCATAGCTTTTCAATCACCTCCTCACACACCACTTACTTACCCCTACCCAACATGGATTTTGTCCTCACCACAGCACCACCACTGCCCTCCTCTCCTTCACTCATATCATTGCAGAGGCTCTAGACAACAATAAACTCATTTCCTGTCTCTTCCTAGATATTTCCAAACCCTTCAATACTGTCTCCAATCCTCTACTACTATCCAAACTCACAAATCTCCACCTATCCCCCTACGTACTTGCCTGGTTTAATAGTTACCTATCTGGCAGGGAACAATCTGTCAAATGGCTCTCATCCTCTTCACCTTTCCTTCCCATCTCGACTGGTGTTCCCTAAGGCTCCATCTTGGGACCCCTTTTGTTTAATATCTTCACCAATGATCTTTACACCTCATGCAAAGAATCCTCCCTTATTCAGTATGCCGACAACTCCACACTTATATCCATTTCAAATAATATTCCTGAACTACACTCACTGACCCAACAGCCCCTACTATCCACTGAACATTGGCTCTCTCACAACCTATTGATCCTAAATCCAAAAAAGACCAAATTCCTACTTTTCCTTCCCTGTTTTCTTTCTCATCACAAAACCTCCTTTTTTATTACATCTTCTAACAATATAAATATCCAACCTGACACCCACACAAAACTCCTAGGGGTCATTATCAATGACGAACTCAAGTTCAACCTACACATACTCCAATGTATAAAAAAAACAAACCAGAAACTAGGTCTGCTATATCGGAACAAAAAAATTCCTAACCCCTGAATCTAGACTTACCCTGGGCCAGGCACTCCTCCTCCCCTCCCTCTTATACGCCATCCCAGTTCTTACCAATATCCAGGCCTCCACTCTAAACAAACTGCAACAGACTTACCATAAAATAGCCAGATTCATTACTAACTTCCCATACAACTCACACCACTGCATTTCTTTAAACTCTCTTCAATGGCTTGAACTTCCCCAGTTTCTGCTATCTTATCAATTTCATATGCTACACTCTATTCTTTATAAACCCTCCTTCTGTCCATCTCTATCTTCCTTAGTCTCCATCTACATCCCATCCCGGACCCTCCATACTTCTAACCAACAATTACTTGATATCTACCACCCAAAAAGGTCAGTAGGCAAACTACTCTACAAACACTCCCTTGCCCATGCTTGGAACAAACTTCCCCTTGACTTACGTTCAATCCCCCACACTTCACACTTTAAAAATTAACTAAAAGCTTATTTTCTCAATTCCAGAACCTGCCCTTGCCATGACACTACCTAGTCTTCCTTCCCTTTATGTACCCTCAAAAGGACCATACTTACTACCTCATTACACCTCTCTCTCCAATGTGTCTACTATGCATTTGCACAATTTTCTACAAACAAAAAAATGTTAATTGTTAACCTATTGAACTATATCAATGTAAAATTGTTTCTTAGCTTCTTTTTAATGCAACTTTAACTTTATGCATGTATCCCAACATATGTGAATCGTTTTGCTATAACTGCTATTATATCAATATTGTTTAAAATTGTACTTGTTTTAAAATGTATTACTGGGGCTTTTCTCCTCGGGTCTCCACTGAAAATGGGCCACAAGCCCAGTTGGACAAACCCGGTTAACAAATGTCAATAAATAAATAAATAAGAAATAAATGTGTGCGATTGCAATGCATGCTTTTACATACTTGCATGGATATAAATGTGAAAGCTGAAGTTTGTGTGTGTGGGTGTGTGGGTATGTGTGTGTTTGTGTTTGTGTGTGTGTGTGTGTGTGTGTGTGTGTGTGTGTGTGTGTGTGTGTGTGTGTGTGTGTGTGTGTGTGTGTGTGTGTGTGTGTGTGTGTGTGTGTGTGTGTGTCTATGTTTATGTGTACATGCATTCATATATTCATGACTGTGTATATATCCAGCAAGGGGATGAAGCCTTGCTCAGAAATACTTTATTTGCCTTGCTACTTCTGAGTGACAGAATTGGTTTTAGCATTCCCTAGACACAAAACCGGATTAACTGGGCAATCTGAAATCAACATAAAAAATATGTTGCAAAAACTGTGTATAACTTTATATTTTATAGTAATTAAAAATAGTAATTTCTTGTAAATTCTTCTAATTTCCCTAATACCAACAATCAGACAACAACATCGCCTATGATCCCTCTTCATAACCTGTCCCAACCAGTCCTGACTACTTACATAAAAAAACTATTACAGAAATTGAAACCCAATGCCTAAGCCACAGACAACTTCCTGGCAAATTCATTAAGATGCCTGCGCAAGCAACAAACTTTTCCATTTCAATTCTAATAAATTGCTTCATCAGTGAAGCATATGTCCCTACCTTCTGGAAAAAAAACATACTCTTCCCTTCTCCAAAGCAGGGCATTCAACTGAAGTCTCAAACTTCAGGCTCATTGCCAGCCTCTCCTACCTATCACAAATACTCGAAAAATGAACCCAGTCACAACTCTTACATTACCTTACACAAAATAACCTCCTGTCTTCATCTCAGCATGACTTCCATCCCCACCACAGTACCTCTGCTGCTTTATTTAGTTTTACCAATAATGTAAATACAAATACCAATGACGGATGGTGTCTCACTGTACTCTACTTCATGATTCTGTAACTACCTCCAAAATAGAGCTCAAGCTGTCAAGTGGCAAAATAACAGTTCATCCTCCCCCCCTGTCCCTGCTGGTGTATCACAAGGATCAGTCTTTGGACCCATTCTCTTTAACAGCTTCATCAATAACCTACATAAAGCCTGTAACATTGCATTATTAGTGCAGTATGCAGATGGCACTACAGTTATCTGTATCACAAAAAAATCAACAAACTACAAGAACTCACTCAAGAGTCCTTCTCCTTTATAGAAATCTGACTGACATCTGCCCAGCTATTCCTAAACCCAAGTAAATCCAAACTAATACTATTTACTCCAAAACTGCTTACAATCAGCAAAACATCCTTCTCAGTTACCTCAACCAACCTCTTCTCTCCTCTTGCCAGTTGCATGTATTCTACACCCATCCTTAACAATATCCAACTGACCATGCTAAACAAACTTGAGCAATGTTACTACAAGAGGGAACAATTTGCTGCCAACCTCCCAAATAGAACCCACCACTGTGCCACCCTAAGAGATTTACAGTGGCTGTAATTCCCACATTATCTAACCTACTCACTACTTCCACAAATCCACAACATCATGTATAAACCTAACAATTTTCCATCCAGATACAGCCTCATACAAATAAATAACTCAGCTATTCCTAAACCCAAATAAATCCATACTAATCCTATTTACTCCCAAACAACTTTCAGTCAACAAAACCTCCTTCTCAGATACCTCATCCAGCAAAACAAAGATTGAACTTGTCACACATACTAAATTGCTAGGCATCTGTGTAGAGGGCATCCAAAATATATTTAAAAAAATTACACAAAAAACTACATTCATTCTATAGAGCCAAATCCTTCCTCTCAGTCACCATAAGAAAACACATTACATCCTCTCTCCTCTTTCCTACTCTAACATATTCTCTGCCCACCCTTGACAACATCCAAGTGACCTTGCTAAATAAACATGAGCAATGTTGCAACAAAATAGCACAATTCACTGCAAACCTATTAAATAAAACCCATCACTGTGTCAAAATAAAGAAATTATAGAGGCTGGAAATCCCACATTATTTAACCTACTCACAGCTTCCACAAATCCATAACATTATGTAACACCCTAACAACTGTCTCCAATCTCATACAAATATATAACCCTTCCAGGCTACTATGATCATAGGACAAATACCTATTGCATGTATCCAAACCCAGCAATTTTGCTACAAATCACTACTCTCCCACCACCTCACTAAATCCTGGCACTTCATCCCACTAGCAATATGACAAAAACACTCCCTAAAATCATTTGAAATTCGACTAAAGTCCTGCATTCTCAGTTACCAGATATCTATGTGTGATGTTCCTGGATAATCTCCAAACCCTTACTAACTTGTCACCACTCTTTTATGTAAGTGGTCATCATACAGCTACTTCTTCACAGTCTCCATCTATCATATACCCTCTCCATTACTATCTCTATCTCCCTTTCACCTGGACCTCCTCAATATTCCTTCATAATTTGTAACCACCTTCATCTTATAATTACTTTATTGTCTCCTGTTTAATATCTGTTCACAACTGATTCCATTTGAAAATAACCGGACTCTTATAAGCTTGATGTTAACTAATGTTTTACTGAATTCTTGTCTTAACCATCATGTTTTCATTAACTGGTTAACTGTCATATCATTACTATTCGATGTATGTTCATTTAATATTCTGTGTATGTACATTTAGTATTCTATGTATATATATTTATTATTTTTTAACTAACTGTTTTATCATTATTATTCTATGCATATATGCACATTTATTATGTAAATCTTGTATAACTGCCTTCTTCTCATTCTGTAAAATGGAGCCATTTCTCCCTGTGCCTCCGCTGAAAATGGGACATGTGCCCAGTCAGACTTTCCTGGTAAACAAAAGCAATGAATGAATAAATAAATAGGTAATCCAGTTCTGTAATTTTTTTTATGGCATGCTTTTGACTTTAGTGTACCATGCAGGATTACAAATTATTGCACATCAAAACTTAAAAACGAAAATATACCAGGAAAATGAAAAGACCAGAAGCTGCAAGATTAAGTATGTGACATGATTTTATGTATTCTTAGAATCAGTATGTTCTTTTATTTTGCTGCAGCGGAGATTTCTTTCCAGATGTCTCCCCATTTTATAAGTGTTTGATTTAAAATGTTTACCTTTGCCATTGTCACTACATTTCTGTGACCTGCTGACAGTGTTATTATCCATGTGACCTGCAAGTACTTCAATAAGTTTTCAGAAACCATTAGCTGTCATTGTCATGGATATTCCTGATAATATACCATCTCATTTTCTCAGTCGTTTCCTAATGTTCTGCTTACTCTTGTTCTGAAATGAACATATTTTGTAGTGACTTAGAAGGCATCTGTGCTGTTATTGTCCATAATTTAATATTCATCATCACAGTCATAACTTGTTCTGCTGTCCACATAGAATTAATTATCTTTTAGAAATTAGGATTATTCATTGGGGTTATCATAAAAATAAGTTTATAAAAAAAATATAATGTAGTCTATTTTCAAGTAATACAATGTCATATTCTGTCTATACCCATTGCACTGCATTAATAAAATGAACTCAAATAAATTTAGTTTTTCAGCAGTTGTAGTTTATTTGTTGATGCTAGTTTCTAGTACTTAACAGACCTTGTAAAATTCATACTCATTGGAGACTATATTTTCTTTGGTTTAGTCCAAAAGACTTCAAGCATTGTGTTATTTTGCATAAACATTTTATTCACACTCACAGAAAGGATGGATAACATACAATTGAAGATGATCTCTACTGTAAGATAAAAATCCACACAGATGGTCATCTAGATACTGACTGCTAAGAGTGTTTATGACTTTATTTTCTTTTTTCTTTTCTTTCCTTTTTTTTTCCTGCAGTTGAGTGGGCAACAAACTGAGCTGCTGAATGTGGACACTTTGTGGAAATCTATACCTGTCATCTGTGTGAAGATATACATTTGATGGGATTCCACAAGCTGCAATAGCAATCATGAGTTAACTGTTGAATGTACATTGACTCCATTCATAAAGAAGGCATAATGTCCTGACGGAATCACAGATAACCAAGGGATAGCTGGCAACTGAGGGAGGGCATGAGAGTGGATAATGCTGGTTCACTCATGAGACAGGGAGGAAGATGATCTAACCCACTGTGGTACCCACCCACTGCAGTACTGGCAGCAACTGGAGAGTGAGAGGTGCAAACAATGAAGCACATAGTCTGGTGACATGCCTTTAATCTACCAAGCTACGTGCCTATGTAAACCTCAAAGGATGTGTATAAGATGATACATTCTCAAAGGGAAGGGCACTGCAGGCCTTTATATCTGCAGGAGTATAGATCAACTACTATGGCATGGACCTTAGAACACAGAATTCTGTTATAGCAGCCTGAATGATTGCAGTCAGATGACTAGTTATCAGTCCTATGATAGGACATGAAGGGGTGATTACTTAGTTGGTTTGACTATCAGTATGGCACTAGGGGTGAATATATATATATATATATATATATATATATATATATATATATATATATATATATATATATATATAAAACTATGGTATTTTATCTCATCAAGATTTAACACTGTTGATTGATGTGTATATGTGTGTGTGTGTGTGTGTGTGTGTGTGTGTGTGTGTGTGTGTGTGTGTGTGTGTGTGTGTGTGTGTGTGTGTGTGTGTGGTGTGTGTGTGTATGCACCTAGATTTTTTTATATATTAATTATATATTATGGGAAAAAGAAGTTGTGGATGGATGGATGGATGGATGGATGGATGGACGGACGGACGGATGGATGGATGGATGTAGATACATATAAATTAATTTTGGATTGCATTTGCTTGGTTCTGATTATTATTTCTAGACTTCTTGCAAGCCATCCTTTTCTAACCCATAATTCACTTCCTTTCTGTGATTTTGAATTTGATAAAACAAACAAACAAGCAAGCAAACACACAAAATAAATATTGTTTTCCTTACAATATGAAATACTGATAGCATTTGTAGTTGAACAGGCAACATGAGAATTACTCATGTATATTTTGTCACTAAATATCACTATGCGACTTATTAAAGCATTTGTTCAAGTTCTCAGATTCCATTAAAAAAAAAAAGAAAAAATTATTTACTTCTCCTCATACTTAGATGTCATTACATTCTCAGTTGTTTGGTAGGGAGATACAAACACAGCCATACCAAGTGCCCTTGAGTGAGATTAGAACCCCTACTTATCTAATGTTATAGACTACAGATTATAATACATATTGCATGCTACATACTTTATAGTTACATAGATATAGATATACTATGTATGTAAGAGACAGATAGTGACAGACGGATATGTATACATATATGTATGCATGTCTAGACATATATATATATATATATATATATATATATATATATATATATATATATATATATATATGTATATAACAATTCATTTTGATCAAGGTGCAACAGAATTGTGCTCAGTTTAACTAAGTATGTGGGCATGCCCACTGGAACTGTCAGCACATATAAAATTACTCCAGGCCACACCTACCTGCACTCCAGTCCTGGATTTTGTGTGTTACAGACACTGATATCTGTCCCTGTTTTTTGCAGTACTGCACTTCACTCAAAATGTCCACAGTATTCTCCAGCTGTCTCATGTAATTAATATGTGACAGAGGTTCATAATGTTACACCACACACCAGACTGACAGTGTGTGAAAAACACTAACATAATAATGCTCACATGCAAAAGATGTGGATATTTCCAGATTTGAACCAACAGTATCACCCATGCTAACTTCTCTAGTGCTCTGAGCCACTCAAGTTGCTTGCCAAAGAGTAGTCATTCATCACATAATCAACAGCACAGATATGTAAGTTGTTATTCCTGCGTTAAGTGAGACATACAATGTGTGTTCGATTTCTGTGTTACTGCCGACTTTGCCTGGACTGCTGATATAGCATTGATGACCTACTGTTAAAGAGGTTATATGGGAAAACTGCTGTGTGGGTGTGAGGGAATGACAGCACATGTTCTACTGGAATACATAGTAGTCCAAATATGTGAATCCACACTCTTTAACATCTCACTTGACTGATGTAGTGCATATTCCAACCATGAGGCCTAGTGAATATTAAGGAACACATACTAGTGGACTGGGTAACTGTAGTCCACTGCGGATGTTACTTGTGTCCAAATAGTCCACTATATTTCCTTGCATAAATGCAGCAGATCCATACATATAATACCATACAATAGTAATACCTACAAGTAGTGTGTTGGTTAGGGACTTACCTTGCAAATGCAGCAGTTGAAAGAACTGTAGTTCAGGGATGACTGTTCTGTCTGATGCAAGCAGTACACAGCCAATACATGGACAGGTACAGGTTGTGTGGGTTGCCTGGCATCAATTTTAATATATGTATGTGAGTAGGAGTAAGGTGTCAGTCCCCAGGTTGTCAGTGAATGTGCAATTCATTGTCTCTTAGCCAAAGGCAGGGTATACTGGTCATGCCTACATCTGCTGACAGGGACATCATCGGGGTTCCTCCTCCAAGTCCTACTGTGACTGTGGCTGTTGTGACCTAGGCACTGGTGTGGGGCTGTGTATTCCTTCCCTATGCTGATCCTACTGCAGCTGTTTCTGCAGGATCATATTGTTAGCATAGCACATACTGTGAACATGTGTGCTCATGTGGGTGGAGAATATTGCAGGACTCCATCAGATATATCGAGGCCCAGGAACTGTGACCTCAGAAGCCCAAATACACACTCTATGATGTTCCTAGTTTGTGCATGGGCCTCATTATGGTGTTCTTCCATGGGTGTGTATGCATTTCTGATAGGTGGCTTCATCCACAGTTCCAGTGCATAGACAGCTTCCCCAGTAAGTGGCCTTGTGGGATGTCCCCCCTAGCAAACATCTGGTTCAGCTGTGATCCGTGCCAGATATGGCAGTCATGATAACTGCCAGGGCTGCTAGCACACATATTCATGATAATCCTCTGGGCATTGCACCCGACTTGGCTCTTGATGGAGTGGTACCCCTTGCAGTTGATGTAGATTGTACCCTCCTCACCGGGTGTTGCCTTGTGTACATGAGTGCAGTCTATGGCATTCAGTACTTCAGGGTAGTGTGCTACATGGTAGAAGTGTTGAAAATTGCTGGCCCTCATCTCAGCAGTGAAGGAAAAAGAAATGTGCTCACTGGCATGTGGTAGCATGGCATCCAGGAGCTAGTGAAATTTCCTGAATGCTGATGCCTGTGAGACCTGTATCATGTCCCTAGTTGGTCTTTGGAAATATCTGTAGCTAGCATCCTAAGGGCTACACATACCTTTGTTTCCACTGGGATGGGTTCCCCTCTGTTAGCTCTGGGTATGAGTTAAGGGTGGTAGAGCTCAGTGAGTTCTTGTAGTATGTCTCTGTCCATGCTATAACACTTTACAATCTCCAGCTCATGTAGCTCCTAGAAGGTTATCCTGGGCCTGAAACCTCTTTTCCTTCTCTGTCTAGGCCTATTAGCAGTAGCAGCAGCATTGACTTCAGCATCTAGCACATGCTGGTGCAACAGACCTGCAGCAGCCCCTAGCATTATCTCAGTTAAAATTCCTAAGTCTGTACTCCAATGGTCCAGAGTAGTGGGGAAAATCATAATGTAGGGTGTATGTATACTTTATAGAGCTCTGCTGTAGATGCAGAATGTGTGATTGACTAACTATGATGCATTCCACCTGCCTGTAACATAATTAATATCATTTCATGGCCATATTTTAGCTTAAACTTGAGTCAAACCTAAAGAAATACAATTTTTAGACATGCTCAACACTGTGGCACACTGCACAGATACACAGAAGGTAAACAAAGCTTAGAAGTGAGTGGCCCCCTCCCCGAAGGGTTACACTGAGCCAGGTGGCACATGATGCAAAAGTCAGTAGACAGACCCCCCTGGAGTCAGCTACATCCTGTGTAAACAGCAAAATGGGGGTAAGCCTACAAAAAGGGGATATGCAGACATGATTACTCTTTTCAGCTATTGAGTAACTCCACCTCACTTGCTTAGATAGCCATTCTCACAGTCTGGAAACTACACGCTTCAGAGTTGAATCATGTTAGCAACAGCACCAGTTCACCATTGTAGGGATTCCACACGCAGTCCTGTAATACATTTCTGTCACATTATATTATTTTTTTCCAACTTTTTTGTTTTTCTGTAAAGCTTGTCTGTGCACTGTGGTGCGCTGTGCAAACATGCCTAGATTTTTAAAACAAATATTTAAATTAAGTTATTTTCTTTAACTTTTCTAACATACAGGATAATAGTTTCACTCATATGTGTACGTAGCATGACATTTCTGTCCATATATCTCCATTTTTACAACCCCCCTTTGTCTGTCTACACTTCTGTACATGGAATTTTTCTGTGTACACTAGGAAGACTGATACAGGTTTAAACATATGCCTATCTGTTTGTTGCAATGCTCTACATGAAACATTTGAATTACATTCACCTGCTTATGAGGTGATCTGCATGCCATGGAAGTTTATGTGTTAGAGAGTGTGTGTGCACCACTTAGCAGCACTTACTGAATCTAAAAATGTTTGTGCACATGCAAGCAGTGCAGTGCAATGCCCACATGGAAAAAAGGTGCACTTTATTAAATTCCCCCCTAATATATTAATACCAAATTATAATAATAAATATAAATATAATTAATAAGGAAAAGAAGAGAAGGGCTGGTTTGAGAGAGAAGTAAAGAATATTAGTAACTTCACAGATAATATAACTACACAGACTACTACTACATACTTCTAGATATGTTAGATTTCAGTTGTGAGAACAGTGACTGCTTATATTGTATAGATGATGTTGTACCTACATAACTCTCAAACTGTTAGCAGGAGACATTATGGGCCAAGCCATAACAAATGGTGGTACAAAGGCACATTTTTACATAGTGTGCTCATTCAGTAGTAGCAAGGTGTTCTGATAACAGATTTGTCATTAAATCACATTCCAAGTAATGACATATATCTGCAAATCAAAGGACCAGACATATGGGACCGTAGTCATTACATTTTGCAAAAATCTTGACAATGTTCATGTACACTAATTAGACTAGACAGCTAGTCATTTCTCAGTTGGCTGCCATAGGATTAGAACCCAAAAGCAGTGATACAGGATTGAATACTAGGAGGACTGCCATTTGGGTAGAATACAGGATATGCCACACATCTGTTTGAATACTGGGAGGACTGCTGTTCAGGTAGAATATAATATTTCTAAGCTACGCATCTGTCACAGGAGGATTTGCTTTTTAAGTCAAGTCGTACTGTTATTGAACGAATGCACTAGGACTGCCTTTCAGGCAGAACACATGATTTCTTAAACTGCAGAGCTTAGCCACTAAGCCATGCATCTGTCACAGGAGGATTTCTTTACTTTTTAAGCCATGCACTTTTAACTGCAGAGCAAAGCCAGACAGAAGGTATCGTCTGTGTATGTGTGTGAAAATGCCCCAAGAGGTGTGTGTGTGTGTGTGTGTGTGTGAAAATACCCCCAATGGAACACATCTGGTGGCTAGAGCTACTCAGGCTCAAACTCTGTACCTTGGGTACAGGTAAAAAGAGCATAAAGTCCCTAGCCGCCATCACTTGTGAATTTATACCTCATATTTTTGTTCTGTTCCTCATTAAATCTCTGGTTTTCAGGAGCGGTAAAACAAAACCTTTTATTCTAGCAATTTTCTAAGTTTATAAGATCAGTATTTGAAATGTGTCCCTATTTTGGGGCTGTATTCCTCCATTATTGGCTTTGTTCTGTATTTTTGTGCTAAGACGTTGAGAGCTATGGTGAGAAGTGAGAACTGAATTCACTAAATGATAGCCATTTAAGTTTGTCTTCATGTCTTTCAGGAAACTGCTGACTTAGCTTAGTGGTATGTTGCTCTGAACGCAGTGCACAGGGTTCTGGGTTCAAGGCTTGGCAGTGAAATGCATGGTGGTAACACAATATTTTATGCAAGCAACTTTCCAAAATTATACAAGCAATGTTTAAAATGTGTCCCTGGTTTTTGGCCTTTTGCCCCCCCCCCGCCAAATGAAAATAATTGCAAGAAGCTGTTTAACATGGCTATGGCTTACACTACTGTGAGTCTGTATTTATATATATATATATATATATATATATATATATATATATATATATATATATATATATATATTGTGTGTGTGTAGAATAGACTGTTATCATGGAACTGTTCTGAATAGGGCAGTTTTGTCATTATTGGTGCATGCATTTTGTTTCATTGCCTACTGGAAAAATATTCAAACAATAAATGTGAAATAAAATTGTGTGTGGAAGTAGACTTTATGATGGAAATGTTCTGAATAGGGCAGTTTTGTCATTACTGGTTAATGCATTTTTGTTTCATTGGGTACTGGAAAAATGTTTAAACAATACATTTAAAATGTGCTCTAACTTAAGTCTAACACGTGTGCTGTATTATACAAGGAATATAATTTAATAAAGTCAGGAAGGTGTTTCAAAAATGCATGTTTTTTAGTTTGTGTGCAAGTTGCCTCTGATATGAAAACAGCCCAAAGGTAATCTTTATTCCTCACTGGCCAGATGCATTTTCTTTGGATGTGGTGTGGGTTTCAATGCTGTTTCAATGAATGTGAGTTTCAAGGGCAGAGAAGTTTTAATGCCAAGTCTATTTTCATTGTGAGACAGTATTGCTTTGTTTAGCAGATATCGATTAGTGTTTGTGCATTGTGCTATAAAATGCAAATAAAATTAAATCCAAATAATCATTGTTGAAGTAAAGCAGTATGCATACATTAATGTTTATGGTAAATGGGAAGAAACAGCCAGGTAATAGGACATTGGACTGGCTGCAGGGGGACTCTGTTGCTATATATTGGTTCTGTTCGTTAGTTTGTGTTTGAAAGTCGGTATCCCACAATTCCATTGGAGTGGGCAGAGTTGTGTAATTATGTTTGCAAATTTTACCATAATCTGTACAGATTTGTACCTATTTTTCATGGGCCTTGTCCAGATTTTTGATGTTTCCAGGTTGAGAGGTATGTCACACAGCATTTATATTACACTGTCGAAAACTCAAACTGTTGACAGCGTAATAATCGACAGGAAAATGTTGAAACCCTTGAACATCGAACACACACACAAAAAAAAAAGAAAACCCAAACACAACACAAATTGCTCTATGCAGGGGTGCAAGCCTCCCAGCGCCCCCCACACTCCCCGCTACTTAAATATAATAACTCCGAGATCTCATTACATTGCAGTAAATGGACATCTCCCCTTACGGCGATTTCAGTTTACACGCGTGATGACTTTCGCTTTCGACATTTTGGTGCTGACAATATCAGCTTCGATATTGTCAGCCTTCGACAGGGTGAAGTAGACCTGCCACACATGCATTGCTGTGTCTGGTGTCAGATTAGAACCCACAAGTAGTGACCACAAGATTAAGAAGCACTTTATTTGAAAAAAGTAATGATCAAAGCACCATCTCCTTTTACACTTTATTGCTTAATGTTGCTTCAAGTCTGGCATTTACATACATGTATGGCTGTCTAGGACTTTTGTTAACTTACCCAGATAACCTGTTCATTCACTGAGTGCTATCTATAGCATATTTCAGAAAAAAAATCATAACACAAGCTTGACGATTAATGTGCATATAACACTACATTTATTTCTGACATTTGTCAGTGCATTCCTTAGTAGTTCATATTTAACAGTTGACTGGTGTTGGATTAGAACACATATGTATTGAATACAGGAATAATGAACACCTTATTTGAAAACTTTACTTATCAAAGCACCATCTCCTTTTAAACTTTTTGATAATGTTGCTTCATATCTGGCATTTAGACACAAGGATAGCTGTCCAGGACTTCTGTTAACATACCCATTTACCCTGTTCATTTACTGAGTGCTGTCTACAGCATATGTCAGATAAAATGAGCAGAATACAAGCTTGAACCTTAATCCAGGTATTGCACTCATTTATTTCAGACATTTCTTGGTGCATTATTTATTCATTCAAATGTAACAGCTGACTGGTGTCAGATTAGAATGCACAAGCAGTGAATACAGTCATACCAAACACTTTACTTGAAGACATTACTAATCAAAGCACCTTTTAAAATGTATTGATTGATGTTGCTTCAACACTGGCATTTAGACCATGGATAGCTGTCTAGGACTTCTGTTAACTTGCCCAAATAACCTGTTCATTTATTGAGTGCAACCTACAGCATATTTCAATAAGCAGACCAGAACAGTGACTCTTAAACTGGGTAGGCCACAACATTAAATTATGGTTGGAAGCTATGCTACACAGTACTGCATGCTTACTTGCTTTATCATTTCAGATATGTGCTGATACATTAATAAAGATGTATGATGTCTCAGGTATTTCATACCTGACTGTTAGGACAGCAAAATCTGTATTTACTTTACTGTACTATTAAATTATGCATTAAGTAATTATTAGTTTGATGATTTT
The DNA here is from genome assembly GCF_019279795.1 of Protopterus annectens. NCBI lineage: Eukaryota > Metazoa > Chordata > Ceratodontiformes > Protopteridae > Protopterus > Protopterus annectens. Next base: position 246,167,093 of record NC_056736.1, on the reverse strand, counting down.
CTTACTTACCACATGCTTGTCTCATCTTGGCCAAAGACCCAGCATGGGACTATACATTGCGAGCCCTGTCTTCTGCAGCTGTGATAAGAGAAGCAAACTATTATGCATACCAGTTTGCACACATTCAGCTTATATATTTATAAATTACTGGAAAACATATTTACATATCTGTGGGGTACACCCATCTCTTGCATTTTGGAACCAAGTGTCCAAGGTTCCCCTCTTCCGGGGATACCAGTAGCACGGGTTAGATCCCTGGCCAAATGATCCCAGGCCTCAGATTTGCACTCTGAGCTTTTGTGCTCGCCTGCAGCAGCCAGGGTCCATATCTCTCTACCAGGAGTCCAATAAAAACCTTGGACTCCTGCACACCATACTTTTGTGCCCTAAAACATGATCCCAATCTGACTCCAGCAGCTACACACACAGTCAAGGTCAGGCTCCAAGGAATGAAGTGATGTGAAATTCTCCTCTAGTCTTTTCATAACTAAGCAATGAGCAGCATCTTGCCTATATAAAGGCTGCATTCCCACCCCTGCACTTCATACAGTAACATTCAAAAAGGTTTGTGCATTGCTTAACATTGTGCAAACGTCCAAATTCATGTTTAAGTGAAGCTTAGCAATGCGCAGCTTTTCTAACTTTTTCTAAGTGTAACAATTATTTAATTTAAAGTCAACCGATATTTCAATCACCTAACGCAGTTTCACAACAGTATATATAAGAATCATTATTATATAGGACTCAAACCAAGGACCCACTGCACTGTAGATTATGACTCAACCTGTCAAGCCACTGGGATAGTTAAGGGAAACTGAATATCTTCAGATATATTGGGAAGGTACCGGTAAGCATAGTGCAGCTTCGCTGCATGTGTTTGTGCATTGCTAAGCTCAACAGACTTACAAATGGATACATCTGATTTCTTTCTTTAGCTGTCTATCAGATGTCTATTGCTTAAGTGCACTTTGCTACGCCTAGCTAAGCAATGTGCAGCATCTCGCAAACAAGCACATATACAAAAATATTAGTAATGAATGCATCTGGTTTCTATTTTTAGATGTCTAGCAGATGTCTACTTCTTAAGTACACTGTGGTAGACCTAGCTAAGCAATGTGGCGCATCGCGCAAACAAACACATGGAAAAAAAAGAAAAAATGTAATATTATTAACACTGAATACCTCTGGTTTCTGTTTTTAGATGTTGAGTGGATGTCTGATGTATATTTGCTCAAAAACTAAGCATAGCTAAGCCACGTACCACACTGTGCAAACAAGCACATAAATATATATAAAAATTATAAATTGCAACTTAATGACATAAAATGTCTTGTACACCTTTTAGTCATGGTGAATGGGCTGAAAGTTGTGTCGCTGCACTGTGAGTCTTGCATATATTTAATGTCCATGTTGCTGTGACCTCCATTAAGCGCGAACCATAATTAATATGTATGACGTGCTGCCAAGGGGGGAACTGTGGCTGTGTACACAGATACATTCCATAAAAGCTGTACACAGAGCCTGCACAGACTTTATTGAATCCTGAGGAATAAGTTAGTTTCCTCATATAGACCTATTTCATTATTTTATGTAGACTATAAAATATTTACTTCCATATTTTCTAGAAGATTAAGAGGTATAGTCAATAAATTAATTAACAAAGATCAAATAGTAGTTATAGTCAATAGATTAATGTATTTTAATATAGAAAGGGTAGTTACTATCTTAGCTTTAGCAAAAGGAATGAACAAGAAATTGGCCCCAGTTAACTTAAATATTGAGAGATCGTATGATTCTGTAGATTGAAACTATTTGTTTAAAACTTCAAAAGTGTTTGCATTTCCAGAACAATTTATTGGAATACTAAAAAAAAATATGCAGAGACTCTAAATCATATATTAAAGGATATTACATTTCTCAAGGATTCACTTTAAACAAAGGCATAAAGCAATGGTATTCCTTGCCCCCTGTAATATTTGCATTAGTTATCAAACTCTCAGCTAATTGCAAACAAAACAATGAAAAAAATGATGGATTCCAAATTAACAGGAATTGTCAATCTAAAAATGCAGTTTTTTTTTTTTGCAAATGATATTTTATTAACTATAGAATATTTAAATTTTTCAATTGAAGAAATAGATGAGGAAATTGAAAAATTTCATGAAGCATTGCTGATGAAATTTATTAATAATAAAACTATAACTTTAGTTTTAAATCAGTTATTAGATAGTAAGTTTAAATATAGATATCAATATAATTGGGAAGGAAAGGAACTAAAATATTTAGGAATAAAAATGTATCAAGATGTGAGTAAGATTATTAATAATAATTTTGAAAAATAATCAAAGAAATGTTACTTCTTATTTAAAAACTGTATTGAATGTTTTTCCCCTATTATGGATAGGGTAGTACTTATTAAAATGATTATATTACCCACGGTTATACACATATTGCATTCAATAGTTTTAATACTTTCCAAAAAATTAAAAAAAAATGAAAAGAATGGAAAAAATGTTAACTTCATTCTTATGGTATCCATATAGAAATTATATAAGATTATGGGATTATGGTGGTATTAGCTTCCTAGATGTAGAATATTATTCTACTTTTGCAAATTTTAATTCTGTTGTACTCTGAATAGACTAAGCTTATACTAGTCAATGGAAAATCATTCAGCAGCAGTTCTTGCTATATTCTTATAAGTTTATCAAATATGATAAATTAGAAATATGCAACAATCCTTTCATCTGATTAATAAAATTTACCTTAAATGGAAATTAATTTCAATATTTGGCCTCTGCATTTATGAAATCAATTCTTAAAACAGTTAAGAAATATTTTCAAAATGCCATTAACATCAAAATAGGAATTGTTGTGCTTTCCTATTGCACACACTTCTAGATTGAAGAAAACTTAAAACAGTGCTAAAAATTAATTGGCTAAAAAGGAATGGGTTAGCATTATGGTCTGATTGCTTTGAAAAAGATACAACTAAGTTGCCAGAATATTTAATGAATGATTAGGATTTGGATGAACCTGTTTACCATATAATATTGTTCATGGTAAGAAAGTCAATGAATTTGTAGATACCATGAGTAAAAAACAAACAAATCACTCTTCTCCCATTATATGAATACATGAATGCTAATATGGAAGGTACATTGCCCTACAAAGGAAATGTGTCCAAGTTAAATAAGTTAATTAAAAATAATAAACATAGAGACTGAGTGACTCAAAAGATGGTAAAAATAAAGCATTGTTAAATCAATTAGTTAAATTTCTTCAAGTTTATACTGGAAAGAGTTATGTGTGAAAAAAAAAAAAAAATATATATATATATATATATATATATATATATATATATATATATATAAATGTGTGTTACTCCCTATGCAATCTCTGAGTTTAGTAAAATGAAACCTTCAGTCTGTTGGATGTGTAGTAAAGATGTAAAAGCTGACTGGATGCATGTTTAGGTATTATAAAATGAAATGTGTATTTGAAAGAGATAACTATGTTTTTAAGGGGTTATGGTCTAATAATTATTCTTTAACTAGATCAATAGCACTAATAGATTTTCCTCTTCCTTTATCTATAAAAGACAAACAACAAAAAATGTTCTGGAGTATCCAAGTAGTAGATAGAAAAGTTGTTTCAAAAATTGGAAATCAAATTCAGTTTCTACATACAAAGATTTTTTAAATTTAACAGCAATATTACGTAAAACTGAAAAAAGAAGTGATCAGGGTAAGATCTATAACTCATACCAAGACATTTAGTAATTGGCATAGCCTTGACATATTGCTATTGAAATACCAAGACACTTACTTTATGATTTAATGTATTCCTAGCATTGTATAACAGTATGTGATGCTGAATGCTTTCCTTTGTGTGTGTGTGTGTGTGTGTGTGTGTGTGTGTGTGTGTGTAGATATCTACACACACACACACACACACACACACACACACACACACACACACACACATATATATATATATATATATATATATATATATATATATATATATATATATATATATATATATATAACGACAAATTACCATAACGTCAAGTTGCAAAACAGCTACATGGAAATGACAAAAATCTGCATTCACAAACATCCAGATCGTGATAAATTTTTGCTGCAAAAGGAGTCAGTTGGCCAATATGGTAATCTTTTCCCTTTTCTCCACAATAGTACAATCTCAGAGTTGGTATATTTAGTGGGGTGGGTGTGTGGAGGCAAAGCTCTCCACTTGGCTTGGTTTTATTAGTTTCAGGTTGTTTTTTTTTTTTTAAAGTTTTATTGGCTGATTATTTACTTACCTGGAGAAAATTTATGATGATCCTGATGTACGTGAATATAAACTTTCAATATTTCCATCTGACCGTTTTGCAACTCGACGTTATGGCAATTCATTATTTTGGCACAGATCCATCTCTATCTCTCTCTCTCTCTCTTTCTATATATATATATATATATATATATATATATATATATATATATATATATATATATATATATATGGGTCTACTACACTAAACCAACAGCACACAACACTGACAACCACAACACCAACACCACAAGAACGAAACCACAAAAACACGAAAGTTCACATGCCCGACAAACCACAATCTCGACAGTTAACAAAACAAAAATTTCGCTGTTCCACACAACACACACACAACACAAGCACACCAACAACCTATAAACCTACACTACACCTTACACACAACTATATATGCACTAACCTTAATCCAAACCCTAACCCTAAGGTCCGTCACAATCACACACTTAACTTACCCGCACCATAACCCTAACTCACTTAATCCCCCCCTAACCTTCAAGTCCCTCACTATCGCACACTTACCTTACCCACACCCTAACCCTAAGTCCCTCACTATCGCACACTTACCTTACACGCAGCCTAACCCTAAATCCCTCACTATTGCACACAAACCTTACCCGCACCCTAACACTAAATCCCTCACTATCGCACACTTACCTTACCCACACCCTAACCCTAAGTCCCACACTATCACACACTCACCTTACCTGCACCCTAACCCTAAATCCCTCACTATTGGACACTTACCGAGTCGCACTCACATGGTTTCCATGTCGGTGTTTTCGCTGTCGGGATTACAAGTGGTCAGTTATCTGCTCCGTCAGTCTTCTGGCATCGGTGATGTGATTGTCGATCTTCCGAGCTGTCGGTCTACCATAGGGAACCCTATATAAAATATATATATATATATATATATATATATATATATATATATATATATATCTGGGTAAACTTTTAAATGCCAAAATGCCGAAATCTCGAGTTTTAAAAAAAGAACCCAAAGCACTGAGATTCCAGTATCTCGACATTTAAAAGTGAAAAAAAACCCACAAATGAACTCAAATAAAGTGTTTGCAGGGGGGCAAGCCCCCCTGCACCCCCCACCCCACTACTTAAATATATCAACTCTGAGATTGCGCTACAGTGAAGAGAGCAGTAAGTGCAACAGGAGCATTACTGTTCTCTTCACTGTAGCTCGATCTCGGAGTTAGTATATTTAAGTAGGGGGGTGTGGGGGGTTCAGGTGGACTTGCCCCCCCCAGTAAACACTTTATTTTAGGTGTCTGTTTTTTTTTCCCACTTTTAAATGGCAAGATACCAAAATGTCAATGTTTTGTGTTTGTTTTTTTAAAACTCGAGATTTTGGCATTTCGGCATTTAAAAGTGGACCTATATATATAAATATATATATATATATATATATATATATATATATATATATATATATATATATATATATATATACAGGGTACCTGTCAAATCTTCGAATGCTCAAAATTTCGAAAGTTACATGGTCGAGTCCAAATGTTCGAAATTGTGAGTGCTCGAAAATATACTTTCAATGGTACTTTATGGTGCAGATAGGGAGAATTTCCCTTTTCTGCACTGAAGTGCAGTCTCGGAGTTGGTATATTTAAGTAGGGGGGTGTGGGGGTGCAACCTACACTGTTAAAGTGTTTTTTTCTGTGTTTTCATTTTTTTTTTTTTTTTTTTTTTTGTTTATGTTCGAACATCCAAATGTCGAACATTTGGTCTCGACCATGTAATGTTCGACATTTTGGATATTCGAACATTTGACATAGACCCTATATACATATATATATATATATATATATATATATATATATATATATATATATATATATATATTTATTTATTTATTTATAGATATATATTGTAAATGAGATAAATTAATAAAAAAGTTCTTTAAGAAAGAAATACACTGCTTTATTCTTTCAACTGCACTTTATGCTTCACATTTTTCTATTGAGATTCAGAGAAGGTTTGTTCCATCCTATGATGTTTCACTAGAGTTAGCTACAATATTTTAAGCAGTTTGTGGAGATTGATTATTCCACTTGAGCAATCCTCTGTCAGTCTAGAAGTCGCTATAGGTTCTTTCTGGTAACATCTGAAGAATGATTTTTATTAAATTGCTGTCAAATGATGTTAATGCCTAAAATGATAAGAATAAATGAATGCAGTTTGGGCAATTTCTCACTGCACATTTTGCCCATGAACCATATACTACTAGAAACAGTGAAATGCATTTCAAGTGGAAGGAATATCTAATTGTATTATTATTATTATTATTATTATTACTTTATTAAAATCCTAATGTATTCACAGTTTAGCTTTTTTGAGTCACTATTGATCATGCAATGTAACGAGTAAAGATGAACATTTTCATTATAATAAGAGCCTCTGAATTTGGAGCTGCTAATTTATTAGATTTTTGTCATTGTCTAAATCAGTCCTTTTCATATTTCATAATTAAATTAACTATAAATGTTTTCAGTGAAGACTGACAATTTGTTGTTCTAGGATGTGATCCTTAACCCCTATTTGCACAGAGTGGAAGTAAGTAACACTTGTAAAATACATAAGTGGATGCTGGAACCTTTCTGACACTTGAGAAGTTTTACATAATATGAAGAAACCATGTTCTCTGAAAGCATATCAGTGTATGACTCTCTGAAGACTAGAACTCTTCAATTTCTTATTCCTTCATTTTGTGTTGTAGCAGCTAAACTGTACCATATAGAAAGTGCTGCTCATTCTTCTATCTATTTTGAAATCTCTTCTCTTACTACCCTAGATAAAGGTGCACATTGGAAGACTCACCCTTAAAGATTCCGTGAATGAAGACTGCCAACATCTAGGAACCTTTTGGGTTAAAAAACAAAATAATGAAATTTCAAAATACACAATGCAGTCTCAACAGTCTTTTACAAGAATCTCTCAGCTGGCTTTTACATATAAGCTTTCCTGTGTGGTCTTTTTACATATTGGTTTTGTTCCTTATTTAGGAGATTTTGTTGTCATCCTAATACTATGGACATATGTCTTTTTTTTTTAATCTGAATGTTTTACAGAAAACAGCCAATGTACCTACATATGCAATACTGATGAGCACATAGAAAGGCAAAAAAAAATGTCATGACTACAGCTTGTGGGGTTTGACTTTATTGGCCTCAATAAAGACTTACAAAAAAGTGAAACATTAGTTGGCATTCAGAAGATGTAGCTGAAGCCCTTGTATGTCCTTTAGGGGTCATTTGTATATATTTATTTGGTCTTCATATGTTTTAGTTATTAAGACTCTGGTTTGCCATAGTATTTTTTATGTTTTCCTTTGTGGATTTTCTATGTGAACGTTTTACTTGTTGCTTTTGCACAACTATGATCCTGCAGGTCAGAAACCTAGAGTTCATACACCTAAGCATAGATCTCTTTGCAGAGGACTAGGTGACCTTCCTAGTAAAATACTAACAAAACTATTAGGTCAGAAAGTCAATAATTGTCAAACTTTGTATTTGAGGCTCTACATTTCAAAAGGCTGATGAATGTACTAAAAAATTACAAGAAATGTTATACTCCTAACCAATTATAAATGGAGGAAAATTCTGAGACTACCCTGTTGGCCATAATTTTCTAATTGTAAGCAAAGAAAAAGCTATAGTTTTTGTTTTTTTGCATATCTAGTGAAGAAGACAGCTCTATACCTAAATGCACTAAATGAATGCTGATCTTTACAAAATTCTACAGCAGTGCATGTCTCCCATTCACATTCTTTTGCAGATCTTTGAAACTTTAATGCTTGCATTCTTTATTTTGCAGTCTCTATCATAGTAATCCCCATCTACTTATAGACACAGAACCCAAAACCTTTGCTAAAATACTTGGCTTTCATCTGGGAAAAGATGAAGGGCAATTCTAAGTCTGTAGCTGCAAGCTGGGTTAGTCAAAGGGTGAAACCTTTCTTTCCAAGTCTTACCATTCTGAGTATACTCAGAGAATCAAAGACATCCAAGTCTGTGGATAACTGTGTCCATAATGTTGAAAAAAAATTCAGCTGCATCAAATGAGATTTTTTGGTCATAAATATTCAAGTAATAGGTTTCTAACTTCTTGCTAACTTACATACAAATATATACATACAGATATTTCAAGCATGGGCATTAATGCCCTTCTAACTTGCCAATATACCAAAAGACTTGTTCCCATAATAAGTGTCCAGGCTGTTCTTAAAATATATATAAACTAGTACATGCTTTAATGTAATTTGGTAGTCTGTTCCATGCTCTTCTACATCAGTTATTTGATGATTCAATAGTACTTTTTGTTAACCCCAAAGATTCCCAGAGATAGTCGTCACTAAATACCCTATATACCTGAATAAGATCTCCTCTTAGATATCTGTAAGAAACACTCTACAAATTCAGATATTTTAGTCTTTCATAATAATTTAAATTTTCACATCCATTACTATATTCCTGTTGTACACTTTCCAGTTTACTCATGCTTGTTTTCTTATAGGGTTTCCATATTATTATTCTGTATTCAAGTTTGAGTGTAATGTAATTAACAATGAATTCATTATTTTTGATTTCCTAGACTTTATAAATCTTTTCATAATGGTCATTAGCCAATTGTTTGATATGATTAGAAAAACTTATAGATGAATCAACCCATATGCCCAGGTCATTAAAAGAGTCTACAGTTTCAGTCACTGTGTGCTGTATTAAATATTCCCCTTTCAATTTATGTCTACCAAATCTCATATGCTTAGTTTTTTATGTATTTATCAGCATATTATTATCCTGTGCTCAAATGATCAATTTAGTCAATTTATTTTGCAGACATGCCTTATCTGTAACACAATTGGTAGAAAAACACCACGGCAGAATGTACTAAGCACGGACCTTTAATAGTAAGCTTCGGTATTACCTCAACCTTCTTCAGACATAAACAGTTTACACAACCACACAACTTTGCTTAAATACACAATATTTGATTAAGAAATCAATTCCTTAATTAGTCCATTAATTGTCATCACTTCTTAAAGCTACAAGAAAATTTATAACTTTAACTATAGATATACATTGTTCTAAATACAAAGGAATGTATCCATGTTTATACAAGGTATATGTGTATGTAACATATTAGCTTACATTAATGTTTGAATTTGTACTTTTCTTTTAAAAATATTGTTTACCCAAAATAATTTACCTTAAAATATTAAATTACAATGACAGTAACATCAAACACCATTTCACTAATTTCTCCAACAACTCCAACTCTTAAGTTACATAACTTAAACTATACTTATCTAAAAAATATAAAAAATGTAACTGGATTTTATACAAATAAACCTATATATTAACATCCAGCTCGTCTACTAAATGTTTATATTATATAAAATTTTTTATGTATATATTAAATAAAATTTTTATATACATATACATAAAAAAGTGTGCAAAATGCCTAATTATTATAAAATGCCTAATTATTATAAAAGAATTTATTTTTTAGATAAGTATAGGTTAAGTTATGTAACTTAAGAGTTGGAGTTGTTGGAGAAATTAGTGAAATGGTGTTTGATGTTACTGTCATTGTAATTTAATATTTTAAGGTAAATTATTTTGGGTAAACAATATTTTTAAAAGAAAAGTACAAATTCAAACATTAATGTAAGCTAATATGTTACATACACATATACCTTGTATAAACATGGATACATTCCTTTGTATTTAGAACAATGTATATCTATAGTTAAAGTTATAAATTTTCTTGTAGCTTTAAGAAGTGATGACAATTAATGGACTAATTAAGGAATTGATTTCTTAATCAAATATTGTGTATTTAAGCAAAGTTGTGTGGTTGTGTAAACTGTTTATGTCTGAAGAAGGTTGAGGTAATACCTCGACCGAAAGCGCTTACTATTAAAGGTCCGTGCTTAGTACATTCTGCCGTGGTGTTTTTCTACCAATTTTGTTTATCGCTAGTTTGGTATCGTACTTGTTCTTTTCCAGTTTATCTGTAACACAGGTAATCCCCTTACCCAATTTCATGTCGTCTGCATATAGACTGTAGAACACCTCAGATGAAAAAGTTAGGTCTGAAAGATACAGTCTAAACAAGTAAGGGCCTAGGAGAGAGCCCTGTGGGACACTCTGACTGTAACCAAGAATTTTGCCTGTCCAGTTGCTGTATGATACTTGCTATGTCCTATTTGTAAGTCATGCAGCTATCCATCTTATCAAGAGTACATCAGTACCTAGTTGTACTAATTTATTGATCATTGTTATTTAGTTCAAAGATTTATAGAAATGTTATTGTCATTTAGGACCACATAAGTGCAGCCTAAATGAAATTACAAATGTCAGCTCCAGAGAGAAATGCAGTGCAAATATCATGGATACAGTGGTATCAAAGAATAACATAAGAAAGAAAATAACACGTATGACTTGCATGTTATGTGTATGACCCTGTCAAATGCTGAAGTTAAATCTATATAAATTACATCACAGCACAATTTGTCATTCATAGCTATTATGATATTGTTATAGCACATCATCTTACAGGTGGTAATAGATCTGTTTTCAACATACACATGCTGATATATGGTTTCAAGTCTCAATCTACCCAGTTCTGGCAATAACTTATCCAATATTACCTTCTCAATTATTTTTCCACAACATGAAAGTAAAGGGTCTATATGACTCTGGGTTTGTCCTACTCCCCTTTCCTTTAAAAACAGGTTTAATAAGTGCATGTCCCCAATCTTGAGGAATCTCCCCATATTTATATGACCTAGTGAATAACAGATATTATGGTACTTATAGTACCTTATAGATAGTAATCCACAAGCACAAACACCAAACGATGAAAAACCAAAAACACTGCTCCAAGTATCAATAAAGGCTGTCCTCCATACAATTGCATGGTTCAGAAAACCAGTACAAATCCACTTCAAAATATTCCACAAGACAGATTCCACATAAAACTAATTTATTAACTTGTGTAAGCATATATAAAATAGAGAGATTAAACGCTTTCATCTCCTACCTGGAGACTTCATCAGAATCATCTGCCATAATAACATTTGCTCTTTATATAATGAATAAGATCCACTCTATTGGTCACCTAATTAATTAAAAAAAATCTGTTAATCCTTCGTTGCCCCAAAATAATCATGCAACTGCATGTTAACTCATAAAATACTGCACAATGTTGTATCTATACTTATATTTTATCCATACATAATAGGTTGTTTGTTCAACCTGATAAATGCACACCAAAAGATGAATAAATGTAAAAATTGTATATATATATATATATATATATATATATATATATATATACATATCTACAAAAAGTGTAATGATGTTATATATATCACTAACCAAAAACCAACCAAAAATTAAATGGGAATAAAATGGGCATACAAATGACTAACCATAAATTACATTAGGATAAAACAAACAATCTAATAATATATATCTGTGTAATTATATGTTTATCTAAGACCATTGTGAACTAATAAAATCTGAATATTCATGAGGACAGAGGGACGTGAATAAAATAATAAATATATATATAATAGAAATTAAAAAATATATATATATATGTATATATTAAATTATTAAATTTTATTCATTATATAAAGAGCAAATGTTATTATGGCAGATGATTCTGATGACGTCTCCTGGTAGGAGATGAAAGTGCTTAATCTGTCTATTTTTATATATGGTTCTAATCTATCTATTTTTATATATGCTTACACAAGTTAATAAATTCATTTTTGGTGGAATCTGTCTTGCGGAATCTTTTGAAGTGGATTTGCACTGGTTTTTTGAATAGTACAATTGTATGGAGGGCAGCCTTTATTGATACCTGGAGCTGCGTTTTTGGTTTTTACTTTATAGATAGTATGGTTCTTGCTGAAGTGTTCTCAGGTCATTGTTACTAATTCTGTCTCCTCCCTGTACTTTTTTTGGATCCAGTTTGTGCAGTTCTTTTTCAATAAAATCTAATTTGATTCCAGTATCTGGGGTTACCTGGATGTCATTAGGACAGCTTATCAGCCCTTTTGTAGAGCCGAACTGTTTTTCATAAGATTTTGTAAATATATCTATAATGTGTTGTGTCTGAGAATAAATTTTAGAATCTGCACACAGTTAATCAATTTGTGTGTCTTTACTCCTTCCACATCTTTGGTATCTATAAAAAGGTTTACTGTTATGCGCAATACCTTTAAATACATTTTCTTCAAATTTTTCTTGATCTTGTCTCACACTATGTTTAATTTGTTTGTCCAGCTTGTTTATTTCAGTTTTCAAAGTTGTAGTTCGACCTGTCTTCCATTTCTTATATTCTTTGTCTCTCACTTTAATCAAATATCTTGTTCTTATGGAAATATATCCACCTGATGCTGTATGCCTAGATCCTGATGTTAAACATTATTTTTTTATTTTTTCACTCAAACAATTTCTCTTTCAAAACTTTCAATATTCCATCCGCAGTTTTTCCACTGAGCACCTCACTCCAGTTAGTTTTACTTAGTGACTGTTTTGCTTCCTTATAATCTGTAATTAACCTTCTGTGCATTGGCTTAGATTTCAGTTTGGCAGAATTATCTAGCAACAAATTAATTTTTATAACCCCATGATCATTGCACATCAATGGTGGTAAAACTTGACTTGAAGTTGCAGTAATTTATTTGGGAACACAAACGATGTCTAGTATGTTCCATCCCCCTGGTAGTTTTTTCTACAATCTGAAGCAATTGTTGTTCCTGAATATATGCTCTGAATAATTTCCTTACTAATGTTGTAAAATCAATATTATTCCAGTCTGTTTCTGGTAAATTTAAGTCCCCAGCTAATATTATTCTTCCCTACTGTTTCATGCAAGAAATGTATGAATTTCTCTAGGTCATCCACACTTGTCTTTGGTGGTCTATACACTTCAGCTTACCAAAATGCTTATTTTTTTTGGTCTAACTACCAAACTGAGAATCCATAGTGTGTTGTTTTTTAGCCTCTTTTTCTCTGTGTAGTTAGGCTGAGTTATCCTTTATCCACACTTACTTGACTCCTAATACATTTTAAGCTCAGTAAACACGTCACTTTTTACTATATGCAATATTCCCATAAAACGTCTGGCCAATGCAGATGATTTCCTGTTAAAGGTAGCAATAATTCTATTGTATCTTCTTTCATACCAGTCTTACAGACCACTGAAACATGTTGAAAAAAAATCTGATTGCAAAGTAAATACTGGCAAATTTGATGTTTCTTCCATTAAACCCATTGTTTTAAGAGATGTTTATACTTAGGCATTAGCTGAGCTGCTATAGCCTGATATTCATAGGTGTTTTTCTTCATCCTGATTATCAGCTGATATAAAGCGAACATTTAACAATCTTAGAGAAAAACAGGAGCAAAACAGAAAATCGGCACATTATTCCTAGATGCTGCCAAACTGCAAACACTAATATGTGGATTTTATTATAGACTACTGTTAATTAAGATTGGAGTGCCTCAGGGAATTTGCCTTATAAGTAGCAGGGGTATGGGGCACAAGCCCTTCATGTCCCATAGCAAGGATGCAGGAGGTGGGGGATGGAGGTAAAGACCCTTCTAAAATGCCTTTACATTTTAGCAGTGACTTTTTCATTTCCAGTACATTCACTGTTCTTTATTCATTGATAACAGCACTCCTAAATGTTGAACTCTATTTTGCTGTTCATTTATAATGCAATTAAGAACAAAAAAAGAAAAACTAGATTCTTATTTCTGACTAAGATAAATAGACTAATGTTCAAGTTTTTCTGCTTGCTTTGTCAGTATGGGGATACTGTCATTTTCTTAGTTGTCATATGAAATATACAGTCTCCAGCTCTTTGTTTGTTAAGTCTTGTCATTTGGAACTTATCACAGTGACTTAAGGAGGATTCTACCTTGGCCTGCTTTAACAGCTCTCTTAAGTCTTTTCAACTTGATCTGGCATTCAGCAATGATTCCACAAACCAGCATACAAGGCATTGCCAGACCCCACTCTGATGGACCTTCTGCATATCCACAAAACAAACATCACCCAAATTACCCGTTCTAAAGACTAAAACCTTGCCTTGATATAAATAGGACATGCTGGAGAGACAGTCATGAATCCCAGAGACTACCCCTTCTTTGGAACAGGCTCCCCATCCATGTGAAGCAGAGTTCCTCTCTAATACAATTCAAGTGCAACTTGGACAATTGGCTGAGGAACTTGAAATTCATCCCTGGTTTGGTGCCTATGTCTCTAATGGACACAGGCAATATGTAAATGGTTCATCTCCCAGGACTCTGCTTGTAAATGTTTTACCTCCCAACCCCCTGCTTACACTTATCAAGAGTAACATAACTTGTCCAAGATTTGAGATGCATGGCTAGGCTTAAAAGGGCCCCTGTGGTCATTAGCCTAATAAACACCTATGAGCCTATAATGTGCACTGCTGTGGCACCACCCCCACAGCTACCACAGTGCTGCCATACATGTTACTGCTGTATGCTGCTTTTCTTATGTGGCCTCTTTCTCACCATGCAGGCACTATTACAAGCCTGCTGCATCTGCAATATTCCTACAGTAAACATTGTCTATAAATACCAGTCAGTAACATGAAGCAATACAATATGTAGGCAACCAAGGTACCTGCCTTTGAGGAACACAGTATAATATCTCAGAAATGACTGAATTTTTAGTTCTGTGTTCAAACGAAGCATCACAATTTTTTTATGCTAAAGTCATCTCCATATACAGTGGGTTTGCATGAACAAGTGATTTACTATTTTGGATGCTTTAGAGGATCAACATATACACAATGCTGTCTTTCACAATTATGAAATGAAATTTAAAAATATTTGGACAACCTTTTGATCATAATTAGAAGTCAGAGTGCCACATATGGTAGTACATTTTTGTTCCAGATAGAAATGTATCCTATCTTACAAGCCTTGTTGCTTAGAAATCTGAAAAAAAATGCTGAGGCTCGAAACCCTGCTTGAGAATACATCTTCAAAAAGCAGATCTTACCTTCACAAGCTAAAGACTTGTTATTCTTTCGTTTATTAAAGCCTGTTTTGTCAAGGCTAATTAGCTGGACGTTTCAATTATTCTCACCTTAAAAGCTTGAAAAGTTAGCAATGGATATTGTTGACAGGATGTGAGTAACAGCATTTAACTGTAATATTCTTTTAATTTTAAAGCAGATGAGCTTGAAATTGCACATTCTCTGTATTTTATTATGGGTAAGAGGATGAAAAATGCCATCCTCAGTGAGTTTATTAAAGTCTAAATACCAGTGATCAAAGCAAGGAAGGCAATACGCCAGTTTTTCAGCCTCAGCTTTTTTCAGAAGCAACAAGGCTTGTAAGATAAAATATATTCTTGCTATGAAATAAAAGCATACCAGCATATGTGTCCATCTGACTTGTAAATTATATAAGTATAAAGGGTTATTATATTCTAAAAAAATGTATAAAATTGCTGCACAGTATTCACTCATACAATATGAAAGGGCTGTTGAAATGCCAAGGTGGACGGTTTGCAAGCATTTTTGTCTCAACATCTTGCAAAATATATATATATATATATATATATATATATATATATATATATATATATATATACATGTAAATAAATCATATACATGTGTATCTGTACATATATGCTTTAACACACATATTACTATTAATGGCCAAGGTGATAGAATTTGGTAGGATAGAGGCTGGTGTAGAAGAGAGGGAAAAATGATACTACATGCACTGTCATTAAAATGTATAAACTTATAGGTTCAAAGGCTTATACTAGGCTAATGACTACTAGGGTCTTTAAATGCCTAGCCATGCATCCCAACCCAGTTTTGTCCCAGAGTTCTTTGGATGCCTATATGGTGGTGTATGTTAGTAAAGAAGTAGCTAAGGGTTGTGAGGGGGTATGTTAGTTGGGGGTTAATTTACTTATTGTTGACCTCTGTCCATCAGAGACATTGGGGGTCAGACTGGAGGTGAATTTGTGATTTCCCATCCAATGATCAAGGTTTCTTTTGAATAGGGTCTGGGATGAACTTTGCTTCACATAGATGGGGAACTTATTCCATAGTGTGGGGTCTTTTGAGGCACATATTGATCCCTCCAGTAGGTTCTATTTATGCTACAAGCAAAGTTCAATGTTCTGGGGTGTAGTATCTCTGGTGCTGATTGTCTGATGGATGTGCAAGAGATCCATGAGAGCTGGATCTGAGGATGTCTTATATGCTAGGTATAGATCGTATCTCAGTAATCTGTAGGAGACTGAATACAGAGACAAGGCATTAAGACAATCTGTATTGGAAAGGGTGTCCACAATCTAAAGAACCATGTTTTAAGCTGATTACCAATCAGAAATGCACACAGTAATCCTTCTGTCAGCAGTCACCAACTCAGACAGGTTAGATCAGCACAATTCTGCTACAATGATGCAGAAAAACACCTTCTTAATGTAGAATAGCTGGTTTGGAGCCCAAGTGTAACAGGACAACACAAACTACCGAAAACAACCATACAACTAATAGATATAATGTAATACAATGCAATTAACTACTTAAACCAGCAGCAGACAATACATTTTTTGAAACTGCTAAAGCACAGTTACAGTATATACCATAAGTGCAAAAAGATACATAGAACCCTTTTGTGTGCTTCTCATTTCAGATAGACCAGGTAAGCACCTACTACCACTAGACAAATAATCCCAGTCCTTCTAATATAAAAGCACAGTAAAGAGGTGTCCAGACTGAAATGCTATGACAAACAAAATTGCACACAGTAATCCTTCTGTCAGCAGTCACCAACTCAGACAGGTTAGATCAGCACAATTCTGCTACAATGATGCAGAAAAACACCTTCTTAATGTAGAATAGCTGGTTTGGAGCCCAAGTGTAACAGGACAACACAAACTACCTAAAACAACCATACAACTAATATATATAATGTAATACAGTGCAATTAACTACTTAAAGCAGCAGCAGACAATACATTTTTTGAAACTGCTAAAGCACAGTTACAGTATAGACCATAAGTGCAAAAAGATACATAGAACCCTTTTGTGTGCTTCTCATTTCAGATAGACCAGGTAAGCACCTACTACCACTAGACAAATAATCCCAGTCCTTCAAATATAAAAGCACAGTAAGGAGGTGTCCAGACTGAAATGCTATGACAAACAAAATTAAAAGATATGAAATACGACTATAAAAAACTTAAAAATATGGATACAGCAATGTACTTTAAACAGCTTATAAAAGTGTGATTATTCAATAAAAGTCTTTGCATACATGAGCCAAGAGCCACTCGATGTACATAATTTATAAAGGTACTAGAAACAAGACAAGCTGATTAATATGCTCTCCAGCCAATAAAGCTACATTCAAAAATCTCAAGCGTTTCCCCAACCTAAACAAACCAGTCTACCCCCCAGTGCACTAGATGGAAAATCCACTGACCACTTGATGTAAAAACAAGTGCGTGCTAGAGTGTAAAAATATGCTACTTTATCCAATAGCTAACTAATTAATGAATACAGAGCACACACATCAGTAAAACAGACATTGTGAGGTAAAATGCATTTTTCAATTATAAGCACAAGGAGAGGCAAATCGATAATTCAGAATATCAACAGCAGTATAAATAGGGAGGAGCTTATTAAACTCAATTTACAGTAGGGATGGGCAGCTCAAAATAACCAGGTTTAAAAACAGATCAACAAAGGGGAGGGGAGGTGTGAAATACTAGCAGGGAATTACCATCAGTGCTTAGTTTATGAAG
>NC_056736.1:246138890-246143890 GCF_019279795.1 Protopterus annectens | reverse complement strand
ATACATAAAATTAGAATGTATGTACAGCACATTAGAAATCCTAAGTTTAAAATAAAAATAAAAATTGGTTGATTAAAAAGACATGAAGAGGTAGTGAAAAGAAGGGAAAGAAGGGATGCGGAGGGAATGAGTTAGAAGGATTGTTGAGGACGTGAGTGGAGATTAGAGTAGGATAGTAAGTGTTGCTGGAGCAGAGTTAGAGAGAGAAAAGCAGGGTTTTTTAAGAAGTTATCTGGGGGTATCGCTGTTACAGAGCTGAGAATTAAGTAGATGTGATTTTAGGGCTGTAAGAGGTAGAAGAAGCTATGGTTAAGATATTGGGGGAAGGCTGTTCCATTGCTTAGCAATAGTATTGCTGTAGAGGGGTGCACCTGCAGAGTTAATGGCTTTAGATACTTCTTGTAGGGGTTTATGGATGGATCTCAGGACTCTTGTTTTGGTTGCATGGGTGTATTATATTTTGAAGGGAAGGGGGTTTATGCTGTATGCTGTGGTCATAGTGATACTTTTTATATGGTGTGTACACACACACATATATATATATATATATATATATATATATATATATATATATCAATGCCCAAGGTACAAGGTTCGATCCTGACCTCCGACTAATGCCTTTTTGGAGTTTGCATGTTCTCTATGTGTCTCCGTGGGATTTCTCCCATGTTCAAAAAACATGCCGAGCCTTTCCATCTCAAACTCACCAATGAATGGAGCTGTGGGCAGCAGCACAGACTCTACATGGTGCCCAATGGGGGGAAGAGTTGTAAAAAGACCAACCACTTTGGGCATCTATTGTGATGCACAGTATCCTCAAGATAGGAGAATATGGATCACAAACTACATGCCGTGGCAGGGCTAGCCACTCGACGGTGTAAAATATGGCTCTAGGTGATTCGGTCATGTTGACTGTCGCCAAAAATGGGCATGGGTAGTTACCGGTGATAAGTGGGTTGAGGACCTGGCCTACTCTATGACCCACGCCAGGGACCCATGCTAATGGTGGGAGGGGTATATGTGCCCCTATTGGCCAGTGTGTGCCCGCCATAAAAGCCCAGCAGCCCTGGGTCAATAGGCTACTGGCTGGCCGGTGTCTAGTTGCCCAGCCTGGTTTACCTGGGATAGCTCTGTTGAGGGAAAGCTGGACATAAAACCAACCAACCTGCCAAACATGAACTGAGAATTGCTATGCTTAATGTAGGTTCACTGACAGGACGCAGCTTAGAAGTGGATGACATGATGATACGGAGGAGGCTGGACATCCTATGTATCCAAGAGATGAGATGGAAGGGCAGTGCAACAAAGCCACTTGGCTTGGGATCCAGACTCTACTACTCAGGTGGTGGACAGACTAGAAATGGTGTAGGAATTGTGGTGAGATAGAGGCTTCAGAAGTCAGTGAGGGATATCATCAGAATTAATGACAGACTCATGGCAATCAGACTCCAGTGTAATGATAGGACAGTATTCATAATCTCAGTCTATGCCCCACAGCAGGGTTGTGATAGTGAGGAAAATAGTGCATTCAGACAGCAGTTTCAGGACCTACTAGATAAAGCAGGACAACATGAATTGGTGTTGATAATGGGTGACATAAATGCACATATCGGGACAGACAGAACAGGATATGAGGAATGCCTGGGTCCACATGGGTGGAGCAATAGGAATAATGATAGAGAAGCCATTCTAGACTTCTGTCTGGCAAATGGCTTAATAGTAGCCAACCCATGGTTCAGAAAGAGAGACAGTCACAAGATCACATACAAGAGTAGCCAACATGCAACTCAGGTAGACTTCCTCCTAGTAAGGAAAAGGCACTGGGGTAGAATCCATGATTGCAAAGTCATCCCCAGTGAAACAGTTGGTTCACAGCATAAACCAGTAGTTGCCACAATCAGCTGCAAGCAGTGGCCAGAGAAGGCTCTAAGGTCAACAGAGACCAGGCTGAAGACCTAGAAGTTGTCTGGAGAGAAAGTACAGCAGCTCAAGGAATTACTCAGGGCTCTAGCACCCCAAGAAGAGGAGGAAATAGGTGGAGTTGAAGAATAGTGGCAGCGCCTAAAAACAGCATGTGTTAGGACTACAGAAAAGATATGTGGCCGAGCCAGGTATGGAAATAAGGTACATAAGGAAAGCTGGTGGTGGAATGCAGAAGTGCAGGAAGTAATCAAAAGAAAGAAGGAGTGTAGGAAGAAGTGGGAGATTGAAAAGACTGACCAAGCTAGGAAGGACTACTGGTTGGCTAACAAAGAAACTAAGAAAGAAGTTGCAATAGCAAAGAATAGGGCATCCGAGGCACTCTATCAGCTTCTGGAAAGTGACTCAGTAAGGGGCACAAAGAAACTATACCAGGTTGCAAGGCAAAGACAGAAAGATAAAGAAGATAGTCAGACACCCTTCATAAGGGATTCCTGCAACAACCTGCTTACCAGCCCACATGACATCAAAGGCAGATGGAAGGAGTATTTCCAGCAGCTTCTGAATGAAGAAAACCCCACAGAAGCGGTACTGCCCCAGAAGCAGCCTACAATCAGAGTAGAAGAGGAGCCCAGCTTAGAAGAAGTAAGAGCAGCACTAAGGAAAATGAAGTCAGGGAAAGCAACAGGCTCAGATGAGGTCACAGCAGATATGATAAAGATGCTGGGTGAGCTAGGGGAGAAATGGCTCCTGAGGGTATTAATTGCAGTGTGGAGAGACAGGCATATTCCAGATGACTGGAGAATAAGCATACTCGTGCCAGTGTACAAGAACAAAGGGGACATCCACAACTGTGGACAGTACAGAGGCATCAAACTCCTACCACATTGCATGAAAGTTCTGGAGAGGGTGATTGATAAATGGATACGCAGAATAGTAGAATGTAAGATGGGAGATGAACAGTTCAGATTCAGATCAGGATGCAGCACAATTGACCCGATGTTTGCATTGAGACAGATACTTGAGAAGAAACTAGAAAAGAGGAGAGAGTCAAACTGGGCTTTCCTAGACTTGGAGAAAGCATATGACAAGGTCCCAAGAAAGCTGATCTGGGCAGTACTGCAGTGGTTTGAAGTCCCAGAAACATTGATAGAATTAGTACAGGCTATGTAGAAGGACCCAGTGAATCAAGTACAAACAGTGTTTGGCCTCACTGAGGGGTTCCCAGTGGGAGTGGGTGTACACCAGGGTTCAGCTCTGAGCCCACTGCTTTTCATACTGGTAATGGACTACATCAGCAAACAGGTTGGAGGGGTCAGAGCAACAAAGCTGCTGTATGCAGACGATGTGTCAGTACATGCAGACTCTGATCTAGAACCTCAGTAAAGGATAGGAGAATGGAATGCAAATCTGAAGGCACATGGGATGAAACTAAGCACAGATAAGACAGTGGCAATGGCAGCAGATTGGGAAAATCAGAAGAAGCTGAGAATAGAGATAGATGGGAAGATAGTGGAACAGGTAAACCGCTTCAAGTATCTGGGAGGGGTAGTTGAGGAGAAGGGTAGTCTGAATGAAGAGGTCAAAGCTAGAACCAGAGGGGCTGCAGCCAACTGGCATAGAGTATCAGGTGTAGTATATGACAGAAGAATGCCAAAGAAGCTGAAAAGTAAGGTGTACAAGACAGTGGTGTGACCAGTACTACTGTATGGTACAGAAACCTGGGCAGTAAAGGCAGAACAGTTGAAGAAGCTAGAGGTGATGGAAAGGAAGTGCCTAAGAAAGGTGGTAGGATGCACACTGCGGGACAGGTGAAGAAATGAGGACATAAGAGCAGAAGCCAAAGTAGCTCCAATTGCAGAAAAGATAAAAGAAAACAGATTACGATGGTATGGGCACATGTGTAGAAAAGCAGAAGACAATCTGGTGATTGAGATTTGGGACAGACAGGAAGAAGGTAAGAGGAAGCGAGGGCATCCAGCAAAGAGGTGGATGGATTGTGTGAAAGAAGATCTGCGACAGTCAGGCATGAGTGTTGAAGAAGGCAGGAGAGTGGCACTGAATTGAGAGAGTTAGCGACAGTTAATACGATACCCCGACCCCATGTAAATGGAAAAAGGGGATGATGATGATGATGATATATATATATATATATATATATATATATATACACACACACACACACACACACACACACACACACACACACACACACACACACACACACACACACACATATACATATACACACACACACACACACACATATACACACACACACACACACACACAAACACACACTCACACACATATATATATATATATATATATATATATATATATATATATATATATATATATATATATATACACACACACATATGGATTCACTTCAGAATCCCAATTTTCTGAAACATCGAATTTCATATGATCGAGAGCATATGATTAATGTTTCGGAATATCAAGATTCCGAAACAAGTCCAAAATAAAAAAAAATCTTTTTAAATGTTTCTGCAAGGAGGCAAGCCCCCTGCACCCCCCTACACCCCTGCTACTTAAATATTCCAACTCTGTGATTGCACTACAGCGAGGAAAAGAGAAATCTCTCGTTCTGCTCTGTATGCAGATCTCTGGTCAGAATTTCTAAGTTCTAAAACTTCGATCATTTGGTCTTGACCATATGAATTTTGAAGTTTTAGGATTTTGAGATTCTGAAGGGAACCCATGCATGCATATATATATATATATATATATATATATATATATATATATACATACCATAGAGAGTTGATTATCCAAACTAATGGGGACCTAGGGGAGTTTGGATAATCAAACTGTTCGGATAATCAAACATATAATTGAACAGCATAAAAAACTTCTAAAATCTTGTTTTTTTCTGCATGCAGGAAAACACTTTTCAACTATTCAGAGATTTCAGTGGATAATAAAGAATATTTTTCACAAACGAGATGGCTACAAGCTCAAAAAGCATGCCGAAGTGAATACATATAATGTTTACATATTCAGACTTTATGATTTTTCCTACCTGAAAATTTTGGCAAGCTGGTTCTGATAATTGA
>NC_056736.1:246118890-246133890 GCF_019279795.1 Protopterus annectens | reverse complement strand
TAAAACATTTTTTGCCTGTTGTACATTTAGAAGCCATGCCTAGCATTTATTAAATAAAACATGTCATTGTGCAAACCCTGCTTGTGCCTTGCAATAAGCAACCAAGCTGAGATTCAGAAACAACCATTTTAGGTAACTTTAAGCCTTTTTTAATATTATGTGAAGCAGGATAACACGACATAGTTAGGCAACTGGAAATGAAGCTCTTTGAAGTGTGATACAGCATGTGATATCCATAAGTTTAGTTAATGCTCACTGTATAACCAATTTCACATAAGCTGGCATGAAGGAAGAAGATCTATGTTCTTGGACTATATTCACTTTGGCATGAATGGAACAATGATCAATGTTGTTAAGAATATGAAAAGTTTATGAGATGGGATTTTGACACCTTCACCTAACAACATCTGCCTTTTTGACATTTTCTGTCAGTGCACTATTAGCCACCTTCCCATCTTTGCCATCTGAAACCACTAAAATACAATAAATACAAAAGTTGTTTTCTCTCCTCACAAAATATCTCCATATGCAACATCTCCTTACTCAGAAAGGCACTTATAAATATAACTTGCATCCTCTCTGGTCTCCTCTGAACAAAGCTAAATCCTACTTGAATCTGTTATTTATACCCCTTTGGAAAAAAGATACATATGCATGTATTCTCTGTCCATGCTAAATACTTTTGCACCACTTCAAAAATGCATACCGACATTGATAAGTCTTGGAAAAAATGATTAATAGAGATCACCTTTCAGATGTATAACAAAGATCAGCATACTAATGACTTCAGCAAGTTTTGTAAAGCATGATATACCATTAAAATATATTTTATTGATCGAGACAGACAACAAATTTTTAACCCAAAAATGATGCTCCTTGTTCCATCTTTCTTACTGTATGGTACAGCATTTATTGCTTCTAGTAGTACCGCAAGGGTGTAGCTAAGCATACTCAGTGTACTGAAATGAGTACATTTTTTTCTGAGCATCTCTTGCAAATGACAACACTCAAAAAGCACAGAATGTTTAGAACTGTGTAAATGAATATTCACATGATATTGGTACACAAAGAGTTCTTGTACAAAAGGAATACACCTCTAAAACTAGCTTTTTATGTAAATAAATTGTGTAACAGTTGAAAATAATGTGCTTCTTCCCATGTATCGGAGGTAGCATGTTGAGGGCTGACTAAATCTTTAAAATGACAAGTGGGTAGTGGGGGTAGCAATATTAGGTTTGAGTATAAAATGTAAATCTCTGGGTACACCCACAGGTGAATGTAAGTCAGGATGTGGGCAACAGTGCACAGGTGCATGCCTGACATCATAAGCAGTGTAAATGCTGCACCATACCATATGCTGCATGTTGTTTATAAGGAGAGGGTGATAGCCCATTAATACACACCTGACATCACAAGCTGTGTAAATGCTGCACCATACTGTATGCTGCCTGTTGTTTATAAGGAGAGGGTGATAGCCCCTTAATGCACACCTGACATCACAAGCAGTGTAAATACTACACCATAACATATGCTGTGTGCTGTTTATAATGAGAGGGTGATAGCCCCTTAATGCATGCCTGACATCGATAGCAGTGTAAATGCTGTACCATACTGTATACTGCATGTTGTTTATAATGAGAGGGTGATAGCCCCTTAATGCGTGCCTGACATTGCTAGCAGTGTAAATGCTGCACCATACCATATTCTGTGTGCTGTTTATAAGAAGTGGATGATAGCCCCTTTATATCAACTATGCCATTGTACAATGTATTAAGATAAGAGGTTAAGGAGACATTAGCAACTTTATAGGCAGTATCACACAAAACAGGATGACATATTGTAACAAGATTACATGTTGTTGGCAACTGTGTTTGACTAATAGTAAGCAATTTTGAAAAGGCATGGGCTGACAAATATGAAATCCCCTAATAGTTATATGTGTCAGGATGTATTATGTCAGTTCTGCAGATGACGAAGACAGAGCGTATGTGCATTTTCTCCAAATGAAATGGCAGCGCAGCAACACTGGCAACAAAATATCTATGGAGTAATTATATCAAAAGACTACAAAACAGATATACAGCTCCAAAGTATGCATTGCCCTAAAGACAAAGTAAATGCATGTCATAAAAATGCTGGCTTCTGCAATTCTAACCTGTGTTACTTGGATATACATATGCAGTAATGTCAATGCAAACATTTTTGACAGAGCTGAAAATCAGAATATAAATCGTTATGTTGTGAAGTCAATAGTCTGACAAATCCAATATGGTTAGAGTTGCAGGTACCATCTCTGAAGGCAGAAAAGTTACCAGCAGTGTACCACAGTGGTCAGTATTGGGCTCTCTTCCATCTGCTCTTATACTGGGGTTGGAGGGTTCTTATTAAATGCTAATACACTGCATTACCTACAATGTACAGATCACATATGATTCTGAAGACATTCTCTCATGACATTCTCTCCAGCATGCCCAAATATCATGAAGCCATGTGTATGCACTTTTTTTTTAATTTCTCCAAATCTGTTGGGTTTCTAATACCATGAAGGTGAATGTATCCCACTCCTAAGTCAACGTATGATTAAAGTTCATAAAATTAGTGTTGTTTTAGTTCTTTGATGTTAGTCAGAAGTGTTCTTTGCAGCACCCACAATTTGCCCAGTAATGACTGCTTCTGCATTTCATACGGAGTTACATGTATCGGTAACATATTTAAGTACAACTGTAAATTATTTTTTATAAGACCAGTTGCTCCTACTGCTATTAGAACTATCTGGGTATCCTTCTTCCACCGTGCCCTCATTTCTGTCTTCAAATCCTGGTATTTTATGACTTTGTGTATCTCTGTATGTAAGACACTGTAATTACTAGGTGTAGCAATTTCAATGAACAATGCTACTTTTGTCTTCTTTTCATAAACTACTATATCTGGTTTTCTGACATCAGTTTTTTTGATTTGTTAGCAATGGGTGATCCCATGTGATGCAAACTTCATCATTTTCTATAATACTTATTGTCTCATATTTCCAGTACTTTTCAGTTACTTCAATATTATAATGTTTGCACAATCTCCGATGCAACAGTCTTGCCATATTATGCCTTCAGTATACAGTCCTACTGCCATTAGTATATCACAACCAACAACAAGACGTGCAACCAATTTCAATTTGGTTTTATGTATTTGTCTGTTTCCCTCACATGTTCAATGGACTTTGTAAACCAATGTGTACATAGTCCACTATCATGGGCTGCCAATATTAACCTTTCATCTTTTTGTTTAAATTCATCTCTCCTTAACCATTCCTGTGTTCAATCCTGATCAACATAAGGTTGTTCCAATAGTTTTCTATACTTACAGCTATATTTATGCATTTTCCACATTTCTTGCCTTCTCATCTAATCCTTCACCTTATATTCTTTCTTTTATTTTTTTTGGCACATTCTCTTGCTGCCTAATTTTATTTACTTCAGGTTTGATTTCCATTCCCACTTGGCACTGATATGCTTCTGCCAAACTAGGCAGGGAAGTCATCTTAGATGTATTCTCCTCATGTTTTAAAACTTTCACTACATTTGGGTCTTGTGAGGTCTGCAGATATGTATGCAGTCCCACAACTGCAGATCTATACATAGAATCAATTTCGAGGAGGCCCATGCCTCCTTTAGAATAGGGACTATATATTCCTGGCATAAACTGATTTTAAAAATCATTTAACGAGCATGAAGCATCCTTCTTGTTTTCCTTTCCAACCAATCCGACACCTTTTGTGGGCAATCAGTCACTCCAAAACTGTAAGTTAATTGGTTTATAGCTTGGACTTTGTTCCTAGATGTCAACACTGTTTTCAGTATTAATTTTAGTCTTCTAAAATATTGTTTACTAAGTTTTGTTTTTTTGTTCATGTTTAGTTGTTGATCCTTCATCAATTCACAAATATGTATACACTCCCTCTTGCCCAAGTTTTTATATCACATTCCAGTCCCAGACTGATGTTTTCTTAGTGCTGCAGCGTTCCTGCTTTAAAGGTTGCTTTTGCACATTTATCAACACCAAATGATATTCTTATA
Source organism: Protopterus annectens (assembly GCF_019279795.1). Lineage (NCBI taxonomy): Eukaryota > Metazoa > Chordata > Ceratodontiformes > Protopteridae > Protopterus > Protopterus annectens. The sequence continues at coordinate 246,129,823 of NC_056736.1, read as the reverse complement.
TTATCTGAAAAAGTTTTGACCACTTAAAAAGAAGATGAGAAGTCTTTACACTTTGTTGTTTTCTGAGAGTCAAATTGTAGCCGTGACACAATCTGTTCACTAAACAGCTTAATGGGTTAAGGAAATAAAAGAACAGAAGTAGTGACAAAGAGTCACCTTGGAATTTTGTCCCCGGAATAATAATTTGTCCTTTATCATGGCTTAGCTACAGAGTGGTTTGCCACTGTTTCATGGTCGCTGAAATGTAATCGATCAGTATAGGTTGTATCTTATACATTTTTAAGTACTCTTTTATCCATGAATGTTGGATACTGTCAAACTTTTTTTGTAATCTATCTATGCCATATGTAGATTCTTCCCCTTTTTACAGTTCTCCCTTTTGACTTTAACACCAAAAGATCCTTTGCTGCTTGTGACTTTCTTTTTTTGCCATTTTGTTCTATTGCCATGATTTAGTTTTCTTCTAAATGACTATAAACTCTGTCAGCATCAATTGCAGTATATATTTTATATGTTGTCAGAATACAACTTATTTGTCTCTAATTGTTAGGATAGCTTGCAGATTTACTCATAAGTAGGAGTATTGTTTTTCCTGTTGTTATCCAGGCTGGTGTCTCTTCGGGGTGTGCATATAAATAGTTCTTACTCATGACTAAATCTTCATGTAGAGATGTTAGCAGTTTTAGCCAGAAGTTAGGTACTGCATCTGGGCTTGGGGTTTTCCAGTTAGGAGCTTTTCTTAACTTTGTTTCAATCTCTGTGGCCGTTACTTCATCCCATTTCATATCCTGAACATTTGAACTTCTTACTATTTCTTTCACTTCTTCTATCCATTTAGCATCTTTGTTATGTTCCATTGGATCTTCATAGACATGTCTTCAAAAATAATGTATTTCTTCTTTTTTTTTTTTTTTTTTGGTGTTTGAATTAATTTTGCCTTGTTTCCCAATTCTCTATCGAACTTTTTTTGAGTCATCAATGCATTGCTTATTTTATAGCTTTCCTTTATATTTATCTGCATGTCTTCTAAGTTTTTTCAGCCTGTGCTATTTTTACTGTATTATTTGTGATAGTGCATGATAAAACCTGACCTGTTCTGATACTGCGCATTACTTTTATCACATGTATCTTTTAGAGTATTTGTGTTGATCTGTTCCCTCTTCTATACCCTTCTAACAGTGACACTTCTTGTCTTAATTGCTTATAACTTTCTCTGTTCGATACTTCCATGATGCCATTTGTTTTGTCCACTTCCTTTCCCTTACTCCCATTGTGCTTTTGTGGTAAGACTTTATCTATTATTAATTTAGCTGCACAGTAATATATCCTGTTTACTTCTGTTATATCGCATGGATTTCTATGAACAGTCCTAATTACTGTGTTCATTTGTTTTATCAGACTTCTAACTTTTGTGGTTTTATTAACTTTATGTAGTCTATTTCTTTAATTGATCTTAATATGTCCGCCCAACTCTATTAAATCAAGGAAGTATTCTCATAGATCATTTTCTTTTCAACTGTGAGCACATTCTTTGTTCTCCATTTCCTGCAGGTCTTCTATAGAAAGCTCCAGAGCATCTTCCTGTGCCACATTCTCTTCAGTTTCATCCTGTATCGTCTGTTGCTCTTTCATATGGGAACACACTGGCCTATGACTCCACAACATTGACTGTGTCAGAGTTGCCACAGTTTCTTGTCCCTTCCTTTGCCATGCAACTCCAGCTGAACTTTTTCAATAGTTTCCTTTGGAAGACTACAAAGTATCTTTATATAGAAATAGATCAAATGTTTCCAGCTCCACTGGATTCTCATTAATTTGGGGATCCATTGCTCTATCCTGTTGTGGTATTATCAAAGTTAGATTTTCTACTCTAAATTCTTCACTTGCAGGTAATCCATAACCTCAGTTTCTATTTCTTTAACCTCTCCATTACTAATCCTCTTTTCTACTTTTCCTCTTTATTTTCTTATATTTTGTACTATAAGAGTTTGCATATATGGATGCCTTTGCCTGTATTTCTCCTCAAATACCTTTAGTGTTGCACTTTTTTAGTAATTAGTTTTGCTAAATATTGCATCATATTAAATCTCTTTTTCTTTCCTATGTCCATATTTCTTCTTCAGATGTGTCCTGCTCCTCCTGTTTCTCCTTACTTGGAGGAATCATTGCTCCATCATTGGTTCATAGTTTCATAGGTGGGGACTAGGCTATCTGCCCAAAGGCATTTATAAGCCTAGCCAGAATCTGTTGGCTTTCGCCATTCCCTTAGATTAGTTCCCTGTGCAGAGCCAGTGAAGTGATCCCCCAGGTAAACTTTCTGTTTCCCATCCACTCGTCAAGGTTTCTTTTGAAGAGTGTTAGCGAGAAGCTCTACCTAATGTAGATTGGGATCTTGTTCCAAAGCATGGGAAGTCTCTGTGACAGAAATCTATCCTTCCAGCACGTCCTATTTATTGTTGTGGTGAGGTTTAGATCCCTAGAGCTTGTGGCCCGAGGGGATAAGGTTTTCATTAGGTGGAGTATGTCTATCAATTCTGGGTTGGACATGGCCTTGTATGTCAGGCAGAGATCGCCTCTGAGTAGGCGGTATGCAACCGAGTACAACTGAAGCTTCTTCAGTCAAGCTGCATAGGGCATCTGTTTGAGGCCATTGATCCTCTTGGTGAGGTACTTCTGTGGTCTTTTCAGCTGTTGCAGGTGTCTTGTAAGGCACATCCCAAATGGGGCGTTGTACTCTAAGATGGGTCTGATGAGTGATGAGTAGAGGGGCACAATGACCTCTTTTGATCTGGATGCAAAGCCTTTTGTGATTAGGTGGGCCACGTAGAAGGATTTTCTAACCACTTTGGCAATGTGATTATCAAAGGTGAGATTACTATCTACTTGGGTCCCCAGACCCCTTATTATGTCTTCCATATTTAGGGGACTACCACCTATGTGGTAGTTTGTGGGTACTTTGTTTTTTCCAAAGGGGGTGACTATGCACTTTTTGGCATTTAGCTTGAGGCCATGATTTTGACACCAGGTATCCATCTCAGTGAGACCCTTTTGGAGGATGTCTGTGTCAGCTGGAGAGTCAATTATAGCCCCTAGTTTGCAGTCATCTGCGATCTTGGTCAGCCATAGTCCTCCTGTGATTGCCTGCACCTCTGAGAAGTATATGCTGAACAGGAGGGGTCCTAGGACTGAGCCCTGGGGAACACCACTTGTAACCGGTTTAGAGATGGACCTAGCTCCTGCAACTCTCATCATGTGGGTTCTGTCCGTGAGCCAGTTGGCAACCCATCTTGTGACATATGGGGTTTATGTTCAGGCTGGTGAGCTTGTCTACAATACCAGAATGGGGAATGGTGTTGAAGGCCTTAGCGAGGTCTAGGTAGGCTGTGTGTACCATCTTTCCCTTGTCTATAGCCTTGGTAACTGCCTCAAAGAAGTCCACCAGGCTTAGGAGGCATGATCTGCCCTAAACAAAACCAAACTGGGTAGGGTCCAGTGTTTGGAGGTTCTCAATGTCTCTGTTAATGAGTTCCATGATGATGCGCTCCATAGCCTTGCAGACCAAGCTTGTCAGGCTTATAGGGCAATAGTTCCTGGGGTCTGTTGTGGCTCCCCCTTTGTGGAGTGGAATGACCATTGCTGTGCGCCACTCTATGGGTATGTAGCCTGTGGAGAGGCTGAGTTTGAACAGTGTGTTTAGGTGAGGGGTTAGTTAATCTTTGAGCTCATGTAGGACACAACCTGGGACACCGTCCGTTCCCATTGATGCTGAGTTTTTGGCTTTGGTGATAGCTGTTTTAACCTGAGTGTCTGTGATTTCAGGGACTCTACATTCTTCTGGTATGGTTATGAGCCCTTTTGGGGGTGAGAGGGTGGTGAAGTTTGCATTGAACCTGTCTGCCAGGATGTTGGCAATATCAGTCAGTTCAATGTATTTTTTTTGCCATTCTGCACTAACTCCGAGCAGATCTGAGCATTGCCACTTCAATTCTTGACATAGCTAAAGAATGCCTTGTGGTTATCCTTGGAGTCCTTGGCAATTTTTCTTTCAAAGCTCGCCTTGGATGATTTTATGAGGGATCATAGTTTCTTGCTGATACTGATCAGGGATGTCTTCCCTTTTTGGGATTTTACTCTTTTCTGTACTAGTTTCCTCTTTCTATTGGATAGCTTGTTTATGGCAGGAGTCCACCAGACTGGTTTCCTTTTCTTGGAGGAGTGAGTCTTGGTTTTGCTTGGGATGGCACAATCCATGCATTCTTGTAGTTGCCTGTAGAATGCATTAGTTAAGGATTTTGCAGATTGGGCAGTGTTATCCTTCAGCATAGGAGCTTTGAAACTTTCCACCTCGGTCTTAAGTAACATGAAGTTTGCTTTTGAAAAGTTTTTCATGGTGGCTTTCTTGTCCGGGGGTGGGGGCGGATTATGGATATCAAAAGTGATTTGTTTATGGTCAGATCTAACCAGTGAGGGGTTGACCTCTGGTGTGGAAAACCAGTCGCCCATGTTGGTAGTGACCAGGTCCAATATGTTGTCACCTCTGGTGGGAGTGTTGACCAGTTGAACCAGGACATTTGAGTTTATAAATTCTAGGAAAAGTTGGGCAAGGGAGTTAGTACTTGAGTAGTTCTCCCAGTTAATGTTTGGGTAAGTGAAATCACCCACTATTAGGGTGTTTGGTAGGACCTTTATATTTCCCAGTGTTTCCAGAAACATGGAATGGGGGTCCTGGGACATGGTGGGTAATCCGTAGCAAGCTACAATTTGAATTGCAGTTTTGCCCATTGTTAGTTACACTTGGATGATCGCTGAAGCATCGTGCTGTGCAACTAATCTGGAGGTGTGGGTATCCTTGATGAATATGGACACGCCCCCGCCTTTTGTATTTTGGTTTGGGTTCTGTAGCCAAAATGTATGGTATGAGTTGTAGCCTGGTAGTGCTGGGGTGCTCTCTGGAGCCTTAAACCAGGTTTCTGTTACTGCACATATATCGATTTTCTCCATACTGAGGAGTGCCTCGAGTGCATGCATTTTGAGGTTTAGACTTCCGGCATTGAGTAGCATTACCCTCAGTTTTTGTTACATTTGCTATTTATGGCAGTGGGTTTGTCTTTTGAGCCATGCCTAAAAAAGGCACTATGGGGGTGGCAAGAGCCTTGGCTAGTATTTGACAGCCTAAGGGTGACAGGTGCCAGACATCTCTAGCGAAGCAGCATGGCTTGTCGAGCATGTCATCTCAGGTGGACAGACACGGGATCCCCTTTGAATGACACCAGAAACTTAGCCAATTGTTGAAATCGAGATATTTTTCTTTATACCATGGTATCATTCTTGGTGAGGGCAGATGCTGCTTAGGGTCAGGGTCATACCGGCCTGGGCTACATGATCAGAGAGCTCTTCCATGTCTCTTTTCATGTAGTCCAGGGAGGTACGGCTCAGGTCATTCACACCAACATGGACAATGGCAGAGTCATATTTGTACTTGTTGTGGAATGACCTGAGTGCTTGTGTTATGTGGCGGATCCTGGCACCCGACACGCAGCTAACAGTAACCTTCTCCTTATTCAGCCTAGTGAGTGGGACGTCAGTGTACCTGACTATAGAGTCACCTATTACTAGTGTGTTGGTCATGTTATTTTGCCTTAAGGGCTGTGATTGCATGGCACACTGGTTTTGTGAAGTATGTGTTTCATGATTTGTGTTGGGGGGGTGGATGTTGCTTGAATGTTTGCTTTGGAGGTCTCTGTTGGTTTTGCAGTTTTTTATTTAGAGCCTCTGAGTATGTTTTCATGTATTTATGTGTGTTTTTTGCCAGTGCTGGTTTAATGGGTCTATGTAAGACTGGTGGTGTGATGCAGGAATTTCCCTTTTCCTCTTGACTGTCTGATCCAGTCTTGGGTTGAGAGAGCTTAGCCTCTAGTTTGGCTGTATAACTGCATCTCTCACATGTGTTAGTGTTTGGTGGTAGGAGGATGGGGTTGTCTGTGTACATGAGGCAGTTGTAACATTTCCTCAAAATGCCCAGATTCAACAGTTGGACTGGAGAGTACACCTGAAACTGCCCTTTAGACATGCCTGGATAGGTACAGTGAACTGTTTTACTGGATGGCTGGTAAGGTCAAATAGAGAGCCTTGTCCTTCTGTACAGTACAGGAGGGTCTAGTGCTAGGGTTTATAAGTTCTTGCTATAAGTTTTGAGCAAGTACCACGCTGAGAAATAAATGGCTTGAGTGCTTAAGTTGAAAGTTTGTCTAGTTCCAAGGGAAAAATTGAAGAGGAGACTTTGTGGTGCCGGGAATAGTTTTACACTAGCTAACCAGTGCTGCCCGGTGTGCAAAACTGGGCAAATATGGTATTTATAGTAGGGAAATGAAAGAGAAATTAGCCCAAAATGGCCAATAAACTACTAATTTCTGGGCTGAAACCACTCCTCAAGGTACAGATAGGCTGCTCAAATTTCCCCTCTCTCACAGGTGAACAGAGAAACTTCCTTCTATCCGAGTAAGGTATGGGCAAACACAGAGATTTGTAACACAGCCCTGAATCCAACACTAACCTGAAAACTGGACTATACTAGCTTAGAAAGGCAGGAAACAAGTATATATATATATATATATATATATATATATATATTTTTTTTTTTTCAGAAAATAGAGCAGATACATTCAAAAAAACAGTTTAAAAGCACAGAAAAAGGATAATTATTGTTATATATCACAGATCAGAGTTGTAGTCAATGCCCCCAATAATAAAATAGGAAGAAACACAAATACTGTAAAAGCAGATGTATAAAGTGCAATTTATATAACTATATATATATGAAAAGTTCTCCGCATCAGTATGGAGGTGCTTAGGAGAAATGGCAGTGGAATTTCTAACTAGATTGTTTAATGAAATTTTGGAAAGTCAGAGGATGCCTGAGGAGTGGAGAAAAAGTGTTTTGGTACCTATCTTTAAGAATAAGGGTGATGTGCAGAGCTGCAGTAACTACAGAGGGATAAAACTGATTAGTCACAGCTTGAAGTTATGTGAAAGAGTAGTGGAAGCAAGGTTAAGAAGGGAGGTGATGATTAGTGATCAGCAGTATGGTTTCATGCCAGGAAAGAGCACTACAGATGCAATGTTTGCTCTGAGACTGTTGATGGAGAAATACAGAGAAGGTCAGAAGGAGTTGCATTGTGTCTTTGTAGACTTGGAGAAAGCATATGACAGGGTGCCTAGAGAAGAGTTGTGGTATTGTATGAGGAAGTCGGGAGTGGCAGAGAATGCGTAAGAGTGGGACAGGATATGTATGAGGGTAGTGTGACAGTGGTGAGGACTGCAGTGGGAGTGACAGATCCGTTTAAGGTGGAGGTGGGATTACATCAAGGATCAGCTCTGAGTCCTTTCTTATTTGCAGTGGTGATGGACAGGTTGACAGATGAGATCAGACAGGAGGCCCGTGGACTATGATGTTTGCAGATGACATTGTGATCTGTAGTGAGAGTAGGAATCAGGTTGAGGAGACTCTGGAGAGGTGGAGATATGCTCTAGAGAGCAGAGGAATGAGAGTCAGCAGGGCTAAGACAGAATATATGTGTGTAAATGAGAGGGAGGGTAGAGGAATGGTGAGGATGCAGGGAGTAGAGTTGGTAAAGGTGGACGAGTTTAAGTACTTGGGATCAACAGTTCAGAGTAATGGTGAATGTGGAAGAGAGGTGAAGAAGAGAGTACAGGCAGGGTGGAATGGGTGGAGAAGAGTGTCAGGAGTGATTTGTGACAGACGGGTATCCGTAAGAGTGAAAGGGAAGGTCTACAAGAGTGTAGTGAGACCAGCTATGTTATATGGGTTGGAGACAGTGGCATTAACAAAAAGGCAGGAGTCAGAGCTGGATGTGGCAGAGTTAAAGATGTTAAGATTTGCAATCGGTGTGACTAGGATGGATAGGATTAGGAATCGGTATATTAGAGGGTCAGCTCATGTTGGACAGTTTGGAGACAAAGCAAGAGAGACGAGATTGCGTTGGTTTGGACATGTGCTGAGGAGGGATGATGGGTATATTGGGAAAAAGATGCTAAGGATGGAGCTGCCAGGTAAGAGGAATAGAGGAAGGCCTAAGATAAGGTTTATGGACGTGGTGAGAGAGGACATGCAGGCGGTTGGTGTGACAGAGCAAGATGCAGAGGATAGGAAGAAATGGAAAGAGATGATCCACTGTGGCGACCCCTAACGGGAAAAGCCGAAAGAGAATGATGATATATATATAAACAATAGAAAACAAACAAACTGATTTAAACAAGTTACCCAATTAACCAGAAAAAAAGATCAAAACTGCGCCCTGTTCCAGAAGTCTTCAATCAGACAAGTTCTAACTGCACACACCCTGCTTTCTAGGATGTAGGGGAACCTTCTCCAAAAAAGATGACCTGGATCAGTGTCTCAAGTTATACAAACAAAGCTAGATTCAGCAGGCCTGAAACTGGTCTATGTTACAGCAACAAGGTGCACCAATTTCAGAAAGAAACAGCTCAAATAAGCAATCACAATAAGCTTGTGACCAGAAATTCACAGCTCAGAAGGGCATAATCCAGCCTCTCCTCCTACAAGAGTGCAGACCACAAACCTTCTTAATGTAGAATAACTGGCCTGAAGCCCAAATGCTTAAGCCAGAACTAATTCACTTTTAGAATAGCAGACACTGGGCCTTCAATCAGCAATTCCCAGCTTAGAAGGATGTAAGCTACCTGTCCTGCCACAACAGTGCAGACCACAAACCTTTTTAATGTAAAACAGCCTGTATGAAGCCCAAGTGCTTAAACCAAAAGACTTAGAATAACAGTTACAATTTAATCAGGCTTTGACCAAGCAGTAATAAATGCAGCAGAATAAATAAAATTGAGTACTTTTAAGAAAAGCAAAATATAGTAGGTGGAAACACAAATACAACAAAAGAAAATGAATAAAGTGCAATTTTTTTTTTTTTGCTGTGATATAACCTGTATTAGACTTTCTACATTAAATTCTTCACTTTGCAGGTATTGTATATCTTCATCTTCTATTTTTGTAATGTCTGCTTTACGAATCTTCTGTTCTGTATTCCCTCTTTGTGATCTTACTTTTCAGATTGTGAAATTTTTCATATCTGGATGGTTTTGCCTCTATTTCTGTTTGAATATCTTTGGGGTTACTTTTTTGTATTAATTAATTTGGCTTTCTCATTTGCATAAATATTGCACCATATCAGATCTCTGTTTCTTTCTCATGTCCATATTTCTTTTTTATACCTCTCAAAAATCTTTAGATTTTGTTCTTTATATTTTCACACTTCTACAGTTGCTTCTGTCTTCAAATGGCCCAAGGTTTCTTAGTCTATATAAGGTTTTTCATAAATCTGTTTTATTAATTTACACAAATTTTTATTAGAAACTTCTGACAGTTTTTCTTGTGCAAGTATTTTCCTTTCTTCTAATTTCTTTCAATCTTTTTGTATACCTTCTATCTGAAAATTCTAGGCTTCTTGCGTAACAGCAACAATACATGATTTCCTTCTTATCGTCAATAGTCCAATCTATCATTTTATGGATCTTTTTTGAACTATCAATTTTTGTGATTTTTGTGAACTGCTACTTCCAATCCTCCCTCTGGGCCTGGCCTGGCCTCATTGTAGGAATGTTTCTGTATTTTGAGGATTTTACACTGTCATTTTTTTCAGTCCTGGCACCAGTGCACCTACCAGGATTGGGCACTTTTTTACCTTGGTCTTGTGCACCCAGCTAGCTTTTTTTATTTTTCTGTACATGATATATGCTGTATAAAATACAGTCTATATATCAATGTCATCTTGGTGAGACCTTGTGAAAAAGCAGGGTGCACCTTGTGAAGGTACTCACCAAGACTTGAGGATGCATTTAATTCCAGCAATACTACTATCCTTTGCTTGTTGATTTATCATCTCTCCATTCAGACCTTAAAATCTCTCCATTTGGATCCTATCATCTCTCAATTCAGACCTTGTCATCTCTCCATTTGGACCCTATCATCTCTCCATTCACACCCTATTATCTCTCTATCTGGACCCTGTCATTTCTCCATGCTTTTCTGTATAAGTATGGTTATGTCTTTTAAGTTAAGGACCTCCACCCTTAATGTAGCATGACCATGCCATGTACTGCAAACTACTACAACTACTACTACTACTACCTGTTAATAAAATTCAGGATGTGGCCAACAGTACACAGGTGCATCTTGCATGCCTGATTTGCTGGCAGCTTGAATACAGTGCCATACAGTATGCTGCATGGATGCCACTTATGCTTATACAGACAATGTTGTACTTGCACTATGTTGCTGCAAGTGGATATTTTAGGCCTACACAAGCATAGTAAATACAAAATGTTTTATCTCTTTGCCTGGTTCTATTTCCCATGGCTAATGATCCATACTGTATAAAAGACAATGACTTTCACTTTCAAGGTGTGAGAGAGAGAGCAGTCCATTGAATTGAGATGCAGTACTATAACTTCCCACTCACAACACACATGACTACAATGCAGTACAATGGCAGCTTTAGTCTTCCAAACGATCATTCTATAATGTATTATCTTAGCTCCATAGTATATGCCTGAATACACGTATCTGTTGCAGACTACATCAGCTACAGTAAAAGTTTCTACCCCAGCACATGCGGGTAATACACTATAAATAATCACTCTCTATAAGAGCCTGTTATTACAACACACATGAGCAGACAGAAAACTGTACATGTAGTCGCACCTAGCAGAGACATAGGTAAGAAAAATGTGGGCAGCATAGGGTTTATCTGCTTTGAAGGGCTCTGTACAGGAGCATGGAAATAACTGTTGCGCATTTTGATGAGACACAGTCCATAATACCAGTTTCACTAAATGTTTTTGTCAACAAAAGTGCCTGTATATAAATATAAGCTAGTATGACGTC
>NC_056736.1:246033890-246111390 GCF_019279795.1 Protopterus annectens | reverse complement strand
GTTTTCTTTTTTATACTGTATTAGCAAAATTGTGAAATAGCCTCCTCAGACTGCCTTAGAACGGAGTCCAGTAACTGGCATATAAGTCATAGGAAAAAAGAGCTTTAACAAACTTCTACAACAAATTAAAGCTACATTAATCAAGAAATTAGAAGTGAAACTGATCTCTTTAAGTTTAAAGAATTGTATAACCCACTTAAAAGTCATGTATGCATGTAAGCGCTTTTGAAACTCAGGCTAATACAAACTTGGACTATCTATTTCTGTAATAGCTACAGTGACAAATAGTCCATACAAATTTGTCATAGGATTATAGGAAGTTACTAGGCTACTGGCCCTGAAGCTCTTATAAGCTTATCCAAGCCCTTATTTAGAAAAGTCAGCACCCAAAGTCCCTGTCCAGCAGGGACACAGGTGGAATCCCAGGGGTGAATTTTCTTTTTCCCATCCAGTTATCCAGGTTGAGCTTAAAAGGGATAGTGAGGTACTCTGCTTGACATGGAGAGGGAGTCTATTCCACAGATGGGGGGAGTCTCTGGGACACAAATCTGTCACACCAACAAGTTCTATTGATATCACAGACGAGGTTGAGGTTGCTTGCACAGGTTACTCACGTGGAGCTTGACTTGCGGATATGTAGCAGTCCCATCAAAGTGGGGTCTGAGATTGCTTTGTATGCCAGACAGGAGTCACCTCTGAGGGGTTTGCATGAAACTGAGCAGAGGGACAGGGCTTTTAGCCTATCTGTGTATGGTAGATGTTTGAGGCCCTGGATTCTACTGGTGAGGAACCTCTGTGGTCACTCCAGCTGCTGCATGTGCTTTGTGAGGTGCATGCTGAATGGGGCATTGCACTAAATAATTGGCCTTATAAGGGAAGAATACAGGGATGTTATGACCTCATTGTCCCTGTATGAGATACCCTTACTTCTGAGGTGGGCCAACGTAGAAGGCTTTTTGTACAACAGAAGCAACATGGTGGTCAAAAGTCAGGATGCTATCAACTTGGGTGCTCAAATCCATCACAACTGATTGCATACTTAGGACATTGTTATTAATGTGATAATATTTGGGAATATCACTCTCCACAAAGGGGATGATGATGCATTTTTTGGCATTTAGCTTGAGACCATGTTTCTGGCACCAGTCATTTGCTTGAGTGAGACCCTCTTGGAGGACGTCCACATCAGTTGGGGAATTGATGACTGCTCCTAGCTTACAGTCATCTGCAAAGTAGGTCAGCCATAGCTCACTGGTTTGGCCTGCACCTCAGAGAAGTATATCCTGAATATCAGAGGCCCCAAGACCGATCCCTGGGGTACGCTGCTCATTATGGGTCTACTGCTTGAGGTGGCGTCCCTTATTTTGATTAGGTGGGTTCTATCAGTGAGCCAGTTTTCTGCCCATCTGGTAACATATGGAGTGATGCCTAGTTGAGAGAGTTCATCTATTATGCCAGAGTAGGGTATAGTGCTGAAGGCTTTGGCCAGGTTAAGGTAGGTGGTATGCACCAACGTCTCCTCATCCATGGCCTTGGTGACTGTCTCAAAGAAGTCGACCAGATTTAACAGACATGACCTCCCCTTGACAAAGCCAAACTGTGTGGGATCGAGTGCTTGGAGATTGCCAGAGTCCATGTTAATGAGGTCCATGATAATCCATTAGATGGCCTTGCAGATCAGTCTAGTTAGCTGATGAGTCTATAATTTCCTGGATTGGTGGTTGCTCCACCTTTGTATAAAGGGATGATATTGGCCATCCTCCACTCGACTGGGAAAACCCGGTACTCAGGCTTTGCTTGAATAGGGTGCCTAATGGTGCTGCCTGAGTTCATGTAAGATGCAGCCTGGGATGTTATCTGGAGCCATGAAGGCTGTATATTTTGCCTTTGAGAGGGCAGTCATGACCTGTTCCCTAGAGATAAGGGGAGGGGTCAGGTACTGGGGATGCCCTGATTTACTGATGGGAGGACAGAGGGGTGAAGTTTTAACTGAATCTGTCAGCCAGTAGGTTGGCTATAGCTGCAGCATTTGTGTATGTGGTGTTCTTGACCACCAGTTCTGAACAAATCTGGGCATTTCCTTTGATATTGTAGACTTATGTGAAGAAGGCCTTATGATTATCTCTAGCAAATGCGGCCAATCTGGACTCGAAGTTGGTTTTAGAGGATTTTACTAGTGCTCTTATTTGCTTATTCAGGCTAAGGAGAGATTGCTTCCAATTGGACACCTGCTCCTTCTTGGTCCTGGACAGCAACTTTTTTTTCCTTTTGTTATATAGTTTATTTATTGCAGATGTTCAACAGACAGGTTTACTCTTCCTTGACGACAATGATTTTGTCCTGTTGGGTATTCCTGATGCCATACATCTATACAAAATGCTGTTATAGTACTTTGGTGTAGATTTGGACATTTGTGCTAGTTCCTACAGAGCGGGAGGGGGCTGTGAAGCTGTTTATACCATCCCTCAGGTAGTTGTAATCAGCTTTGGAGAAGTTTGTTTGTTTGACCCAAGCTAGAGTGGGGGGGTCAAGTGAGATGGTGACTTCGAAAGTGACCGCTGTATGGTCGGATCTTACCAGGGAGGATGATACTTTAGGGATGCTGCAGTAGTTACTCATGTTGGTTAATACCAAGTCCAAGATATTATCACCTCTTTTGGGGGTATTGCCTAGCTGTTCCAAGGCATTTGCATTGATAAAATTGAAGACTTGCTTGGCATTTGTGTTCTGGCGTGAGTAGTTTTTCCAGTCTATGGTTGGGTAGTTAAAGTCACCCAGGATCAGGGTAAAGGGTTGAATCTTGATATATTCAAAGAGGTCCAGATAGGTGGAGAGGGCATCTTGAGTCAAATTTGGGGGCCTGTAGCTAGCTATGATTTCAATAGGGGTGTTGTCAATGGTTAACAGCACCTGGAGTGTCTCCTGTGCATCATACTGTTTGACCAGCCTGGAGGTGTGTGTGTCTTTAATATATATTGAAACTCCACCGCGTTTGGCTTTGCTGCCCACATTTTGGGGTCTGAATATATGATACGATGAGTAAGCAGGTAAGGCTGGGGTGCTCTCCGCAGCTTTGAACAATGTTTCTGTGACTGCACAAATGTCAGCATTTTCTAAGGTTAAGAATTATTTGCAATGAGTGTAGTTTCATGTTTAGACTCCTAATATTTAGCAGTATGACCTTTAATTTGTATTTTGTTGAAATTTTTATGTTGGTAGCATCGACCTCATGACTTTTCCTAAAAAAAGGCACAATGGGGGAGGCAAGAGCTTTTGCCAGAAGCCTGAAGCCCAAATGAGACAGATGCAGACCATTTCTAGCAAAGCATCGTGGTCTGTCAATCATATCTTCCCAAGCTGTCAGGTACTGGATCCCCCTGGAATGACATCAGAAACTAAGCCAATTGTTAAAGTCAATCATTTTCTGTTTGTATTGAGGCATCATTTTTGGTGACAGTAGAATGCTTCTTAATGCTAAGGACATACCTACCTTGGACACATATTCAGTGAGCTCAGTCATGTCTCTCTTCATATAGTCCAGGGAGGTACATCTCAAGTTGTTCACACCAACATGGACTATGACAGAGTCATAACAGTACCTGTTGTTGAGAGACAGGAGTGCATGTGTGATATGGTGGATTCTGGCACCTGACAAACAACTAACCGTGACTTTCCCCTTATCCAGCCTGGTGAGAGGCACATCTGTGTGTAACACAATGGAGTCTCCTATGACTAATATGTTGGGTTTATGGTTAGGCCTTAGTGGTTGCGAGACACAGGTGTGTGGGCTATCTGTGTTGTGGAGTTTGCGTGTGTTTTTGCCTCTGAGGTCTCCTTTGTTTGGGTTTGTTTTTGATGAGAACCTCTGCATATCTGGGTGTGTTTTGTGTAGTTGTGGGTGATATTTTAGGTGTAGTGATTGTGTTGACATCCTTCTCAGTGCCAGGTATACTGGCTTGTGAGGGAGACATCATAGACTCTAGGTTCTTAATGTAATTGCATCTCTCACAAATTGTGTTCCTAGGTGGTAGTTATAGATGGTTGTCTGTGTACATGAAGCAGTGCTACACTGTCTCAGGATACCCATATCAACCAGGCTGGCAGGAGAAACCATAGGCAATTGTCCATCCATATTTGTCAGAATCTAAGGGAGAGAGGCCAGGGAGAGCTAAGGGGTAGGCCTAAAGCCCAAGTGCTTAAACCAAAGCTAAGAGGCTTAGAATAACACTTACAATTTAAATAAGCTAAAACCAAGGAATAATAACTGCAGCAGAAAGATGCAATTGAACGCTTTAGGGAACACGTAGCAGAAAAAGCAAGATGAAATAATAGAGTATGAGGGGTAAACAAAAATATTGTAAAAGCAGCCTAATAAAGTTTTTTTTTTTTTTTAGTAAAGTGGAAAGGGGGAAAGGGGGAACAGAAAATAATTTAAGCTTAAGAGACTAAGGGGATTGGCCTTCCCAAATGTTCTCTCTGTATTAGGTAGAATAAGGTAATGATACTGGACTGGGAGGAGTGTCCCAGATCAAATTTACAATAGCGGCGGGCAACTGCAAAGCCACCAAGTTTAAGAACAAGACAACAATAGGCACCGAAGGTGCAAAACTATGTACAGCTACTAGTTATACTATTTTAGGCAGAAAACACTACAGAAATGTTTATCACAGCAGAAAAATAGCAGTGAGACACTAAATGAAAGTTTAAAACAGAAAAAGGAGACTGAAACTAGATAATGTTTTTAACTGCAAAAAAGTCAGTTATATGATAAACTTGGCAGGTAAATCTGAACAAACAGATGCTTAACAAATGGAGGAAATTCCAGTTAATACCTTAAACAAGATGAAACTAGCTAAAAAAAATTACAAACAGTGAGACAGTAACAAAAGTGATTTAACAGGCCCAGTAAGGCAGACAATTACAAAACAACAATGCATATTAGTTTATAGCAACAAAATATAGTAAAAAGTAGGCAGCGGATAATAAAAAGTGCAATAAATGGTAAGAATAAGCAACAACTAGTAAAACTAAGCAAGAAAATAGGACACTTATTTTTATATATCACAGATTAGAGTTGGGGTTATTGCCTCTCCTCTGTTCATCTCAGTGTGAATAAGCTAAACGCCTCTGCCAAGTCTCAAACCTGGGACCCTCTTAACGGTAGCACAGTGCATTAAACTACATGCTACACAGTAAATGCATACTTCTGCTAAGTTTCAAACCCAGGCCCTTCTCACCTACAGCCAACTGCATTAATCCACCACACTACACAGATCTGAACATACCATATTAGCTGAAATACCACCTCACAACTCCACTGAAAATAGGCCAAGAGGCCTACCTGGACTAATCCAGTCAGCAAAAAAACAATACAAATTTTTTATTGAATATCTTATTATGAACTATTGAACTTTCCTGTGTTTGCAAACAGAATACCAAACTAATGTACTTTTTATTGTGAGGTATAATCTTAACTAAACTAGTTTTATACATGCATATGTGTGTGTGTGTGTGTGTGTGTGTGTGTGTGTGTGTGTGTGTGTGTGTGTGTGTGTGTGTGTGTGTGTGTGTGTGTGTGTGTGTTTTTGTGTATGTGTGTGTCACTGGTATCTGTTGACAATACCATACACATCCTTATCACCATTACGATAACTGTAGTGCAATACACTAGCCCACTAATTAGTAATCTGATCAGGATGCCTTGACTAAAATGTATGCTGAATACAAATCTGCAAGCTGTATAATGAATCTACAACATTAACTCTCAAGCTATATTTTTTAACCATACCTGCATTTTTACTGCCATTTCTTGTATTGTGCCTCTGTGCTCATGAAATGCTTGAAAAGGGTATTGGTCCATCATATTCATTTATTTATTAAAATTAAGTAAATGCTTGCATACATGCTTTTATGAATAAATAAAATGCTATCCATTACAGCTATCCTTAAAAAGAATGGTATGAGGAAGTAATGGTTATTAGAAAAGTAAGCAATAAATACAAGAAACACACAAATGCTTGAAAGAAGACTAAATGAGCAAATAAGGTAATTCTGACAATTTTAGCTATTTAAGTGAGAAAATCATAGCTTTGTTAATATCCTCTTCTCTGTGCTGACTTAAACAGAAAAGTGATTGATTCAGAACAGTATCCTTTTAGCAGATATTCCCTTTAAGTTGTTCTGTTTTAACTGCACAGTCCTTTCTTCACATTCAAAGCACTCTTCAAGATTTCCATTTTCTTTGTATACACTCCTTTGCTGTTGTTAGGCGATCCCAAGCTAGTGAACATTGTTCACATTCAGTACATAAAAGGAGCCCCTACAGTTGATAACACTGGTTTGCAAGTATTAACTTGTTATAACACAACATACAAATAAATGAAAACAGTTGACCATTGAGATAATCATAAAAACAATATAAACTCAATGATGTATTTCTTCTTCTTGGCATCACCAGCATTTATAAGTAAAATTTCCCCTAAGATTAGGGCATTCAGAAATATGGGTCTATATCATTTGAGAAAATGCTTAACTGAGTGAATCGCTATTTGTTGAACTGAATTAAGCGAAAGCTAAATTAGGCGAACGCTCGGTTAAGCAAATTTTTTCCCTGGGAAAGGATGTCGTCGGCCATCATCGTGTATTTACCCTTTTCCCCACTGTGGTGCAATCTTGGAGTAGGTATATTTAGTTAGGGTGGTGTGGGGGTGAAGCTCCCCACTTTGAAGAGTTTTAAATTTAGTTTTGTTTGTTTTGATTGGTAGGCGGGGGTATGTTTTTTTTTTCCCCTGGGAAACTTTTTGCTTAACTGAGTGTTTGCTTAATTGAGATTTCGCTTAATTCAGTTCAGCAAATAGCAATTCTCTCAATTAAGTGTTCACTCAAATGATACAGACCCCAGAAATACACTTTACATTGATTTTTAGGCAAGGATGTGGAAAGATTTATCAAAATAGTGAAAACTTCAATGCACATTGATCTTTTACATCAGTAATTTAGCAAAATCATTAAGCTTTTTACTGTTTTCATTTTCCACTTCCTGCTGACCATCAGACCCTCTACTGGTCAACTGCCTAGTCATTTTCCAGACTGAGACAACACAAAGAGAGTTGTGAATGATGCAGCCATCAAAGGTTTTTTTTCCCTTTATTTTAATCCCTAATGGTCATGCATGTCTGCTGTCACCCAAGAGGTTGTCATGCATTGGGCCTTTTGATGCGTGCTGCACTTCCATGTGCGTTAATCAAATGGCATTGTCCACTTTGTAGACAAGCACCATCATGTGACCCCTCTTCAGTCTGCACTGAGTATTCTATCATTGTGTATGTGCTCAAAGGAACATGCCCCTCCACTCCCCCATAGAGAGATTAACAAAATTAAGCCTCATAATTTCTCTCCCTCCCGTGTCAACTTCATGAGGCACATGAGTCGCTAGCTGAATGTATGTTACCTAGGTCATACCTAGGACTTTATCACTCTATGTGAATTGATCTGGCTTACCTGAATCATCAAGTAGCAACTTTATCTTCTTTGCCCATATGGTTTCTTCATATGATTAAAGGAAAAGTGTTACTATTAAGAAACATTATAAGCCACTAAAATATTGCCTTAAATTAAAGCATCATAGTTGAATGTGTCAGAAGCGTATTATTAGAGTGAGAATATATAGTTTTCTGGGGTGAGCTTCTTTGTTACTAACATAGCAAGAAGTGTCTGAATAGCTCATGTATGCCCAGTAATTGAGTTTGCATTTGGTCATCCTTTTTTTCTTTGTTAAGAGGTGAAGTATCATCCATACAGTATGCCCAAACCCTTAACCCCCATTCTACTAGTTGTAAACAGTGCTACACTTTGGAAGTAACAGAATGGCAGTGGCATATCTCTTAGGAATAATTATAGAAATAAATTTAAGAAGTGCAACATAGAAACATAAGAACACTACTAGGCAAACAATCATGACTACTCAAATAAATGTCTGGCCATATACACTTTAAATAGTCACACTTTATGCCTCCATTTTCAGGCACTCAGCAGTGCTTACCTCTGAAACTGAACAGGGCTGGACATGACAATCCTGGTATAGATGTGTGTCTACTCATCCCAATCATCAAGGCTAATCTTAAAGGTAGTCAAAGTAGGGCTTTGTTTGACCTGTAGTGCTAACTTGTACCATAGGCTGGGAATACATTGAGCTAGGTACCTATCTCTGTAGCAAGTTAGCAAGTCTTGTTTGTTTGTTGGTGTAGATTTAGCTTCCCAATGTGAGCGTTTGTAGAGTCACTGGTTTTGCAAAGATAGAGAAGGTCAAATTGGATTAGGTCTTTAATAACTCAGAAAGCAAGACACATGTCACCTTGGAGAAACCTGTAGGCTACTGAATATCAGGACAGTTGAAAGATTTAAGGCCTATGAGTTTCTTGATAAGGACTCTTCGGGACCTCTATAGTTGAGCAATATGCTTTGCTTTGTAAATTCCAGTGGAGACATTGTAATCAATAATGGGTTTGATAAGTAATGACTACATTGGCATAATGACTTCTTTGGATCTTAAAGACATATATTTACAGTATATTGTAACATGATGCCAATTTTCAGCTATGTATATGTAGTTTCTCTTCTTTTGTTTGTGGAGTTTTTATCCCTGTCTATCTGCTGAAAATAGATAAAATTATCCAGTCAGACTTTCCTGGTAAATAAATAAATAAAAGTCCCTGCAAGATCAAGAAAAGTAATGTGTAATGAGTGACCACTGTCCATGGCTTCTGTAAATTTTTGAAAGAAGCATGCAGGCTTTGTGTTTAAGTCCTTTGGGTATTTAATGGTATTCATGATTATCTGTCAAAGGATTATTCTTTAAAAGACAAATGCATGATTGTCATTCAAGTATTTTTTGCAGTGGGTAAACCCCCATGAAACCCTGTTTGGGGGGAACCACCTCCTACAACAGTGGAAAATGTGCAATGCCTTCCATTTGCTTAAAGTGTTTTCATTGCCTTCCATCAAAGCATAATCCTTTGTCAAACATTCCCATTTAATGATGGTGTGATGTCCGGCTAATATCTCACCGGACTGCCACCAATTAATGTGGTATCACCCACTTAAAACCTGGGTCAATAATTAAGGAACCTCAATCCTCACCTGACCCCAGTGTGAGGCCATCACGAACAACACCAGAGCACAGAGCACACAGGAGTAAAATTCCACATTTTCCCTAAAGAGCACAATAGGAACACACTCTATTTTCCTGGGACTGGACTATTATACCTCTGTCCACCCCAAATGTAATCCCTTATCATACACTTTAGAGCAATGTGTTCCAGTTTAAGACCTCTGACTCACTCACACGCAAAATAAATTTAAATCTCACACACTCAAACACTTAAGCCTAACACAGATTTCCAGCAGTGTCCCCTCACCAATACAAATGGTAACCCTGCCACCAGAGTCAGATAGGTCTACGTACCCTTCAAAGGGTAATAAATTATTAAAAATTAAATATCAAAATATATGATAGCTATGACCAGAAGCAGCCAGACATTCAAGGTGACCCAGGGAGAATCAAACAGATATAAACACTCTCTAATCTCTAAGGAACACACTGATTCTCCATCCACAATGTAAAGTAATGAAAAACATTTAATAATAAGTAAAATTATTACAAGAATGTTGTCAAAGGAAAAACAACTTCAAAATGATCAACACACAGCAGGTTCAGGTTAAGGCACTTTAATCTTGCAGCAAGGAGACATAAACGTGTTAATACAGAGTTTGTCTAACTAGAATCAGGAAGTGAAGCTATTCTTATACATTTCTTACAAGACATTGCCTACCAAGCTGACGTAATAAATCACAAGTTCTTTCAATATTATTTCATAGCAGCTGTTTGTCCATGATTTTCTGCTGGCACATCAAGTTTACAAAAAAACTTCCTAAGAAAAACAGCATGGCCTTGATGACCACCAGTCAGATACAACTTCTCACTATGAAATGTTACTATTCAATGTACTATGGCTAATTTGAGCACAAAGCAAATACAGATTATAGTTCATTTCTTCAAGCAGTCTTTGTTTGATGTATCTTTTCTTTTCCACAGCTGTGCATGTTCTCATAACACGAACAGAGCTGATTGTTCATATTCAATCACATTATAGAAAACAGTATTGTTCTATTCATTCACTATTCATTCATTTTCCTGACCTAGCAGATAATCACCTGCTTCTCAGTAAATTTCCAAAAGGCATAAACATGAATTTTGCTGTGCTAGCAAATACTAGGTCAGAGAGCATCTTGCAATTTCAGAAAGCATACTGCAGTTTGAAAAGCATCTTGTAATTCCATACAGAATTAAGCTGTACATAAAATAGAATGAAATGTGTTAACCCTTTTAGCTTCTAATAAGCACTAAACATATACATTAATACATATTTTTCTAACATTTCCCCCCTGTTAATACTTTTTATTCTATTTTCAAAAGCATAAACAGTTACCTCTTTCCGTTCAGAATTTGCAGTTAAGAGAGTCATTTAGTTTAAACTTATGAATGTGTTTCAGTTTTCAACAGTTCTTCAATTTCAATACTTTGATACAAAGTCTCAGAAACTGACATGTCTAGAAAATCTTTGATTAATCTTTTCATGCAGGGAATACCACAACAAACACACACTCCTAATAGGAGTAATCCCACACAAATGGCAATCAGGACTTTCATTAGGATGCTACCCCACCCCCCCAAACAAATTCTGGAAAAAATCCGTCAGTGGGTTTGGGCCTGGTTTGATCATGGCCGACACTTGCTGAATCACCTCAAGATGGTTGTTTATCTCATGCTGGTTGTCAGGAATATACGAACAGCACTCCTCTTTTATTAAAGTGCACATACCACCTTTTGCCGCTAGGGTGAAGTCGAGAGCCATGCCGTTTTGAAGCACCACAGTTCTCATAGCGTTCAGTTCATCAGTCACTAATCTGAGAGCAGAAAAAGTTGCATTGCTCGTTACTTCAAGAAGTTTGGGCAGTTTTCTCAGCTCCCAAATCGATTTCACTGTGCCATATGCAGGGGCTATACCTGCCAACGATATAATAGTGTCACTCAAGTCCATGTGTGTCAGTTTAGCTTTATTTTTCACGGAGTTATGGTTTCTCCAGCCTGCTTTGATTCATCCCATTGGATTCTCAGGTCTCTTGATTGGACTTCCAGGTTTCTTGGTGACCTCTCTGACATTTTGAATTCTTCCCTGAGGCAAAACTGCAGTGTGTCGTATGGCCGGAACCAGGTAACCCAAAAAACTACTGCCGGACCAATTCTCAGGTAACCATTTGTATGCCTTTTTCCCACACACAAAATAACAATTCTCTACTTTAGTATTAATATATACTTGCCCTGCATGAAACATTTTCTTATCAATGATAGATAGTTGTTTAAAAAGAACAGGATTATGTTGCACTTCATCAACCATTTGTGCAAAAGTTCAAAATATAAGTCATAGTTTGTATCACAAATATAACCTGCATTATTAGCTTTGATATAATATTTGTATGGAACAGTCACATTACAATTGCTCCAACCCACCTGTACCGTATCATTTTTGTAAAAACATACAATTCCCTTTTGTGTAACAGGCAGGTACAATGCTATATTGTCTTGTGATTTCACAGTTGTAGTATCAAAAATCAAATTTTCCCAGGTCTCATTGACCCCTAGGGGGACAGCAGTCATTAATAATCCCCCATATGCTGTTGGTATAGTTGTGCAGATCCAGCAATTCAAAACATTAAAAGTTTCAGCATACACATATTTAATTGCTTGGTAAGTGTTAAAGTTCGGATTCCAGTCTATAAGTAACGAATCTCATTTATTCAGTTCAGCTCGTGTGGCTGGAAAAAGGAAAGGCCACAACAAAAAGATTAATGTTATCAGTATGGCCAACAGAATGATCATGCAATACTTCTGAGGTTGTTCAGCATTTCTATTTGTTCCGTATCTGGTCATTTTGTTCTTGTGTAACAGTAACAAGTTTTTTGTCCAGTTCAAAGTTTTTAACCAATTTACAGTGTGTCAGATGAATCCAGGATGCTTGCTCTGCGATCTTGACTGCAGTGGGTGTTGACAGTAGCACTTGGTATGGCCCTTCCCACTTCGGTGTGGTCCAATTCTTCTTCTTGATAACTTTCACCCAGACCCACATGCCTGGGACTACTGCTGCTTCCAATGGTCTGGTTTGTTCTTTATCTGAAACAGAATTTAACTGCAAAAGTTGTTTATTACTTAAAAGTCATCTCATATATTCTGCAAGTGAACCGTTGGCCTCCTGGTCTGCAGGCATGAGAGGTTTCCACTGAGGTATATAATATGCCCTCCCAAACAGTATTTCAAAAGGAGTTAACCCCTTTGCAATTTGGAACAGTTCTCATGCTCAACAGTGCCAGAGGCAGGCAGTGCACCCAGTTCTTTTGCATCTCACTAATCAATTTCCTAAGTTTGTTTTTCAAAACCCCATTATGCCTCTCTACTAATCCTGCGGATTGGGGGTGGTATGCACAATGGTTTTTTAAGGAAATTCCGAAATATCGGCTCAACTGTTGTATAGTCTGATTTACAAAGTGTGTGCCATTGTCACTGTAGATCTTTTCTGGTATGCCAAATCTAGGAATAATTTCTTTAACAAGGACTTTTGCAACAGTAGCTGCATCTGGATTTTTGGTCGGAAAAGCTTCCACCCATTTGGAAAACACATCGATAATGACAAGACAATATTTCTTATTTTCACATTTGTTTAGTTCTATGAAATCCATACAGATAGTATGGAATGGGTACGGTGGTGTTGGAAAACTCCCTTGCTTAGGCTTCAATGCCCCTTGTGCATGATGCTTGTTACAAACATGGCATGCTGCACAAAATTTTTTTGTGTAGTTTGTAAATCCACATGCAGTGAACACTCGGTTCACTAACTGTACCATCCCCCCTGTTGAGACATGGGACTGCCCATGGCTCAACAAAGCTGCATATCTAAACAAGTTAGATGCAAAATTGGTTTTCCTTCTTTGGAGATGTACAGCCCTTTCTCAAGAATTGCTCCTCGTTTTATCCATTTCTGTTTTTCTATTTTCGTAGTAAGTGTCTGCATTGTTTAGAACATTTCTAAATCTAAAATCTCAGTAGGTTGTAATTCCTCACTCAAAAGAAATACTTCTGAAGCTGAAGCTGCCTGCTTTGCAGCTCTATCAGCTCTCGCATTACCTTTTGAAATCCTATCCTGTTGCTTGGTATGAGCTACACATTTACAAATAGCTACTTTCTGAGGTAACTGAATGGATTCTAACAAATCTAAAATAAATTGTGCATGATTAATCAGTTTACCAGTAGATGTTATCATTCCTCTATTTTTCCACTGTTGTGCAAAAACATGTACAGTAGAAAAAGCGTACTGGCTGTCAGTAAAAATGTTCACACATTTACCCTTTTCCAAGGTACATGCCCTTGTCAAGGCAATCAATTCTGCTGCTTGTGCAGATAAGTTGTGTGGTAAAGACTTTGCTTCTAAAATCTCAGTATCAGAAACTACTGCATACCCCACTAGGTTCTGTCCTATAGTACCCCTTCTACATGAGCCGTCCACGTAATATGTCACCTCGGCATCATCCAAGGGAACATCCATTAGATATTTTCTAGGCAGTGTCTTTTGCTCAATCTCCTGCAGGCAGCTGTGTGGTGTGCCATCCACAAGGGTCGGGAGCAAGGTAGACGGATTTAAAGTTGTACATCGTTCAATTGTCATATGGGGTTGACTCAAGAGTATAGTCATACAGGAAAGATGTCTAGCAGGAGAAAGATATGCTACTTTTTCTTGCAGTAAAATAATTGCGACTGCATGAGGCACTCTCAATGTGAGAGGGTGGAACAACACTACTGAGGCCGAAGCCTGTACTGCCATTGCAGCTGCAACTACTGCTTGTACACAGTGGGGCAGGGATCGCGCCACTGGGTCCAGCTGTGATGAATAATAAACTATGGGGCATTGCTTATCCCCATGTTGCTGTGTTAACACTGATGTCATATAACCTTGCTTACAATCTACAGTTTGGAAAAAACGTTTATGGTAGTTTGGTAATTCTAAAACTAATGAGGATGCTATCAGTTGTTTCAGTTTGCAGAAAGCTGATTCTGCTTCTGGTGTCCATTGTAATAAATCTTGTGCTGCTATAGGCTTCTTGTATATCAAGTTGGCCAGTGGAGCAGACTCCAAGGCATAGTTTGGAATCCAACTCTGACAGAAATTAGTTGTGCCCAGGAAGGACATCATTTCCTTCTTGGTAGTCGGTTTGGGTGCTAGTAAAATTGCTATTTTCCTATCTTCATCTAATGTTCTGCCTTATTTGGATATTACATATCCCAGGTATTTAATCTCCTTTCTCCAAAGCTGCAATTTGTTTTTGTTTACTTTATGTCCTTGAGTGGCTAGAAATTGTAGTAATGCTATGGTATCTTCTCTGCATTCTTGCTGGGTGGGGGCTGCCAGCAGAATGTCGTCTACATAAAGTAAAATTTGGCTGCCTCTTTGGTGGGCTAAATCCCGCCAAGTTGCTTGCCATCTCTTGTGCAAATATTGATGGGCTTTCACAATACCCCTGTGGTAGTCGTGTGTATGTATACCTTTTCCCCTGAAATGTGAATGCAAACCAATGTTGGCTGTCAGGGTGTATCGGTATCGAAAAGAACGCATAGCTAATATCTACCACAGAAAAATACTTCTGTTGAGGCTTCAAATCATTCAGTAGGGTGTGTGGATCTGGCACTGTAGGTGCTCTAGGTATTACTGCATCATTTACAGCTTGTAAGTCTTGGACCATACGCCATTCTCCGTTTGCTTTCCTGACAGGAAATAAGGGTGTGTTACATGGTGAATCAGGAGATTCTACCAGTACTCCTTCCTTAAGTAAAGCTGCTATTATAGGTTTGATTCCTACTTCTGCATCCTTTCTTAAGGGATACTGTCTCTTTTGAGGTCTAAATGCTGATTTTGACGTGATAGTAACTGGTCCTGCTGTACGAATTAGTCCTACATCTGATTTCCCTGTTGACCAGAGAGTTTCTGGTATGCTCCGTAAGGCATTTTCTTCCTCTTCTAGTAAGAGTGCTAATCAGCTGTCCTTGCTAGACTGCAAGTGTACAGCTGGGTGTGTCTGCGTTATCCAAATTAACTTCTGCTTCTGTACTCCCTGTTGTGACAATTCTAACTCAGTTTGTTTTTCCCACTTTGTGACTTTTTCTCCAAGGTCTGCCCATTTCACATTCTTGTCTTTAGTTAAACTAACATGTGGTGATCGATTAGATTTATAGAGTGCAAAGAATTCCTGGGGCAATGAACAGCTAACCATACTGTTCCCTTCTGTGTCCCAGTACAGATTACGTAATACTAATCTGTTTGCATGGTTTTTAAACAGTTCTTGCTCATATTCCTTATCAGGTCCTGGTGTGCTACAATAATACAGCGTACAGTGCAACAAATGTTGTTTATCAGTGTCAAGGGAGGGGGACTTACTGATGGCTACATTCATCAGTTCTTCGGTTACTGCCCCTGGACCAGTTGTGACTAAGTCCTGGCTGTACCAATAAAGTGTTTCACCCTCCGGTCGCACAACAAAAGTATTCATTTGTCGCTGTGCTTCCATACCCTGCATAGTCGGTACTACTGCTATGCCAAATATTTGCATAAGATCTCTGCCCAAAAGCTTTACTGGGCATTTTGCAGAAACAACAATTTTGCTTTTCTGGGTCATCCCTGAAACAGGGTCAGTTATTGCTATGTTATGGGAGAGTGGCTCCCGATACAGCTGTCCATTAGCTGCTTTCACTAATATGTAATCAAGTGATTCTGAATTTTCTGGTAGTTTGGAAGGATGTATCAGAGTTCGTGAAACCCCTGAGTCACACAAGAATTTAACTTCCCTCCCCTCTACCAGAAGTGTAACATCCGGTTTTGTGTCTGCTAAATAGAGCTCTAGGCTCAATAATGCTAAGTCCAAAATTTCACTTTCTTTACCATTGGTGATTTCTTGTACTTCCTCTATTTCTTCTATCACATCCTCTATTCCCTCTATCACATTTGCATTTGTCTTTTCTCGGTTACTCCCTTCTAGTGATTCTTGACTATCATATAGTCAGTCCTCACCCTCCTTATCTTCCATGGCTACCTTCTTGTTTTGTTTGCAGTCCCTTGCTAAATGTCCGTTCTTTCCGCACTTAAAGCATTCACCCCTTTTCTTTCTTTCTTCAAACTCTTCTGATCGTTTATCAGATTGTTTGTTTCCCTGGGCATTTTTCTTGCCCTTTTTTCCGGACTGCACTTCATAAACTTCTGCTCCATCTTCTACGGAAAATATTTGGGCTTTCTTTTTCTTTTTACTGTTAACATGCCTTTCGGCATGTCTAGCATATTCAAGTAGTGACTGTAATCTACTCGTACGATGGTCTACCATGTGCTTTGTAATAAAGCTGCTTATAGGCAAAATATTGCCTTTCAAAAATGCATTCTTTAGTTGCTGCTCATATGGGGAATCATGTGTTTGGTCTTCAGGTACCTGCATTCCACAATGGTTATTAAAACACTCTAATAATCTAGCATAATATCTGTCAACAGTTTCACCTTCCTGTTGAATGCATTGATTAATGCAAGTCCAGTCTGCCCTAGGCTTCCACTTCTCAGAGATTCGGTCTGTTAGACCTTTCACTCTGTTAACCAGTTTTGCGTTGCTATGTGGGATGGCTTGTGTTCTGCGTCATGGGGATTCCAGTTGCCACTGATCATGTGCCAACCTGGACCTATGATTTGTCTAACTACTTTTTCTACTTCTTCTCCATTTAAATGATAACTTAACCTCATGCCCTGTAAGTCTTCTAAGAATTTTCTAAAATTAACTTTTGGATGGGGAATTCCCTCTGTGGCTTTCCGGATGTCTTCTGGTGTCGACGGTCTATATACTAGGAGAGTCGGGTCCTGTCCTGCCTGTCCTGCCTGAGGATTTGGTACTTCTATGAGTGGACATATCTCTTCTTCACTCATAGCTCATGAATTTTTGTTTATTTCATATAACTCAGTATCCCCTCTTAGGGTACGTGTTTGAAACCTAGTCTCGATGGGATCTCTGACATACAGTCTTGGCTTTGCCGTAACAGCTGGGTATAGTGGAGGTGGACCAGGTTGTCCACTCGCTTCATATTCTGGTGCGGGAAGTGGAGGGGGTGGAGGGGCTGATACTATTACCAAATTATTGTCTTCTTTATCTAAAAACATAGCTTTTGAATTATTACTTTTTTGTTCTCTACGGTTTGCTTCCTCAATCCACCTGTGTGCCTGAGGAATGCCTAATTGACGTTGATTTTTTACCTGACCTTTTGCGTCAGTTTTAAGCTGTTTGACAACTTTAATAAGCGAGGATTTTTCTAATTTGCCATCAAATTCATATTTATTAACCCATTTTGTATAGTATCTAACATTGTCGGCACGCTGTAATTGCATATATTTTGCATCTTCGGTTAGCGGTGGATCTTGGGAACTTTTTGTGCACTTATTACCCATATTGTTCTGACTGTTAAAAAATGTTACATAACCCTTCTTATTTTCACGTGGTACTACGATTTTTTATTTCACAGTTTATCTAGAATAACTGTCTTACCTATTCTGTTTCCCTGATCTATGACAAGACTGCAATCTTTCTGTTCCTGATTTGTACAAAACAAATCTCCTGACAGATGATTCAAATCAAGTCCCTGATCTAAAACAGAGAAAAGGTAAATCTCACCTTACCTGAGCCTCCGTGATTGACCATCTCTGGTTCGTATGCTAACTCGTCCTCCAGTCGCAGATCAGAAAAGTGGCTGGCCTCTTTTGAACGACAATTCAGTCAGAGGTCTTTCAAATCAGAAGAACCGATGTGGTTTCTTCCCCGTACGGTTTCATGCCACCTGGCCCATCTGACCTGAGGTGAAGTGAGAGTTTCTGGTCCAGAGGACCAATCTGTCAAAGGAAAAACAACTTCAAAATGATCAACACACGGCGGGTTCAGGTTAAGGCACTTTAATCTTGCAGCAAGGAGACAAAAATATGCTAATACAGAGTTTGTCTAACTAGAATCAGGAAGTGAAGCTATTCTTATACATTTCTTACAAGACATTGCCTACCAAGCTGACGTAATAAATCACAAGTTCTTTCAATATTATTTCATAGCAGCTGTTTGTCCATAATTTTCTGCTGGCACATAAAGTTTACAAAAAAACTTCCTAAGAAAAACAGCGTGGCCTTGATGACCACCGGTCAGATACAACTTCTCACTATGAAATGTTACTATTCAAGGTACTATGGCTAATTTGAGCACAAAGCAAGTACAGATTATAGTTAATTTCTTCAAGCAGTCTTTGTTTGATGTATCTTTTCTTTTCTGCAGCTGTGCATGTTCTCATAACATGAACAGAGCTGATTGTTCATATTCAATCACATTATAGAAAACAGTATTGTTCTATTCATTCACTATTCATTCATTTTCCTGACCTAGCAGATAATCACCTGCTTCTCAGTAAATTTCCAAAAGGCATAAACATGAATTTTGCTGTGCTAGCAAATATTAGGTCAGAGAGCATCTTGCAATTTCAGAAAGCATACTGCAGTTTGAAAAGCATCTTGTAATTCCATACAGAATTAAGCTGTACATAAAATAGAATGAAATGTGTTAACCCTTTTAGCTTCTAATAAGCACTAAACATATACACTAATACATATTTTTCTAACAAATGTAAATTCATAATTTTCAATAAACTCTAGGATTTAATCACCAGAAATATAAAGTTAAACTTTAGGACATAAGTCCATCATCTTAGAAAAACTCTATTTAAATAACTATACTTTCCTAATCTAACTAGAGCATACTGTCCCTGATCTAATCTAAAACATAACATCAAGACAAAGGCAGACTTATAGTTTTTGGTGAGTCCTTTTTCCTGGGTATCCATTGGGCAGTGCTGTAACTGACTGCAACCCTTCACTAACTGCTGCTCTTAACTAACTGCCCAGCACTGTAACTGACTGCAGCAGTCTCTTTTTATAGTCCAGGTTAACAGTCTCAACTGTCTTATTTTAAAAAAAGAACAGTCAGCTGTTTGAAAAATTTCTTTTTCCTGTCAATCAGATGTTCAAATAATCACATAGCGACCAGGAACATTCTAATGACATCATCTACTGATCAACTGATTCACCACAGACAGTTTGTACTTTAGAATCTCTCTCACAAACATGTGCAATTAGAAATGTATAAAAACAATGTCTGATTCTTTAAGCATTTTGTATAAATGGCGAGATACTCAACATTTTAAAAATATATTTTCATTTTCACAATTAGATATGCTGGCATAGAATACAAGTTAATCTGAGCATATACACAAATCTTCTGCCAGACATGCTAACACAGTTGACAGTGGTTTCTTTTTCATCACAGATGGTAGTTGTGGATGACCTTCTTATGGGTTCCCACACAGCTGTTCTATGTGTGGGGTAGGAATTCTGCAAGTAAATGCTGATTTAGAGACAGTAATAAAGTTGATAGTGTGGTATGCCACAGTGGTATGGCGGTAGTGTTGTTACCTCACAGCAAGAGGTTCTCCCATTTGATTCTCGGCTGGGTCTGGGAGTGCCTTCTGTGTGGAGTCTGCATGTCCTCCCCACAGTTGGGTAGCATTCGAAAGACATGCGTGCGTAAATGGGTGTGCCTTCGTTGAAGGTTGGGTGTCGAGCTGGCACCTCGGTGTTTCATAAAAATCTACTGTCAATCATTAGCGGACTGGAGTTCCGCTGTGGTGACCCCTTACCAGGAAAAGCCGAAAGACAAACAACAACAATAAAGTTGATAGTGTAGCTGTATAGGTGATTTAGCAACCCTTTATATAATCCATCCAACCAAGGTAAGATTTTCTTTTGTGTGTCCAATAGATCAAACTTCATTCATGGATTCTAGTACACTGACTTAAAATCAGTTTCCCTTTAAGCTATACATTTTTTGTCAGATATTTTGAATGACTACCACAACAGGTAGATTTCTGTTGAATTGTTAAATGGATTTAGTCTCTCCTTTGATAATCATGTCACCACAATAGTTAGGAAATCCTTCTATGTGGCACACCTCATCACAAATGGATTCTCCTCCAGAAAAAGAAAGGTCATCATTCCTCTCTACTCATCCCTTATAAGACCCATCATAGAGTACAGCTCCCCATTTGGCATGTACCTTGCAAGACATCTGCAACAGCTGGAAAGAACACAGAAATACCTCACTAAGAGGATTAATGGCCTCAAACAGATGCCATACGCTGACCGTCTCAAAAAAACTCCAGCTCAACTCTGTCGCATATTGCCTACTCTGAGGGGACCTCTGCCTAGCATACAAAGCCATGTCTAACCCAGACCTGATGGACATGCTACACTTAAAGAAATCCCAGTCTCTCCAAGCCATATGCTCCAGGAACCTAAACCTTGTCACCACAATAAACAGAACATGCTCAAGGGATAGATTCCTGCCCCAGAGACTTACCCTGCTCTGGAATAGGCTGCCCATTCATGTCAAGCAAAGCTCCTCATTATCCCTCTTTAAGAGAAATCTTGGCAATTGTATGTGTAATAGGAAATTCACCCCGGGAATCACTACTGTGTCTCTGCTTGACAGGGGCACAGGAAAATAATTTTCTTGGGTGGCAAAAGCCAGGAAACTCATTTGGCTAGGCTTGTATACGCCCTAGGGCCGATAGCCTAGTACTTACCTATGAAGCTACAAATTACATTTTTTCTGTTGTCCATGACTTCTAATAATATGATAAATTGCATTAACTTGAAGTCAGTGAAGGAGGAAGAAGAAATATTATAGGATCTGTTGAACATGGGAATTATGAAAACAAAAGTAGTAGGCCATCTCCAATACCCCTTGTTTGAGGTTTTCAGGATCTTCCTATTGGGATTGGTAGCAGAGAAAAAAGATGAGTTATGATTAATTCACCATCTCTTCTTTCTGATTGGCACTTCTGTGAAAGATGGTATAAATATGGCAAATACCAAGGTTCAATATGGATCAATCTATTACGATTATCTGACAATTTAAGAATACCGGGCTAGCTAAGCTTGATGTAGAGTCTGCATTCTGGCTGCTCCCTATTTGCCCTCAGGACTGGTAACTGTTGGGACTGCAGTTTGAGAGCAATTATTATTTTGACTTAGCTGTGCCTATGGGCTTCTTAGTACCTTGTGCCACTTTTGAGAACTCTAGTTTAGTCTTGCAGTGGTGTTGGAAGCAGAGGTCACCATTTGCAATGTAGGTGTATTACTTGCTTATTTTTTTTCCAATTGTGGGTGATGATAAGATGTGTACCAAGGAAGGGATCTGTATATTTCAGAAATCATGTGATTAGATTTGTGTTCCTATGGCACATGATAAAACAGAAGATATTATTAAGATGTTACATTTCTGGCTTTAGAAAGGGATGTGCTTTCACCTTCATTTGTATGACCACAGGATATTTTGGACAGCTTGTTGTCTTGTATTCAGAATTTCTTATGAACCAGAAATTTATAATGAGGCAAATCATGGAAAATATGCGATTCGTTGAATTTTATATGCAGGGTTGCAACCACCTAGTAGGACTTTTATCTGATCATTGGCCATACTTGTGAGTGCAGTCCCAAAAAGTACCATAGAACCAGAGCTAATAGGTGGATGAGATCAAATATTCAGTTAAGGTAAACCATCCTGTCAGATTTCAGTATGAAATCCCTTTGGCAGTATGAATGGGTGAAAGTTTGTAACTATTTGCAGTGAAGCAGGGGGATTAGGCATTGGGTTTGTTTCAAGTGACAATAGGTCTTGGCACCCTGGCCTCATTATTGCTTTAAGAATAGGAGAAACAACATTGCACTTTAGAAGTAATGCCTGTCTGAGTCACAATATTTATATGGTAAGAGCAACTCTACAATAAGACAGTGATTTTTGGATCAGATAACAAGGATGTTCACGTTTTAATAAAGACGTCATATAAATCAACAGGGATTCAGTCTATATTAAGGCTCCTGGAATTACTCAGTTTAAATATTAACCTATCTGTTTTCTGCAGAGTATATTGGGCAAACAAAATGTGCTGGCTGACTCTTTCTCACTCTTTTACTTGTAGGAGCCCAAGTTTCAGCATCTGACTCCTGATATTGCTGCTTTGCCCACCCACATTCCAGATTAAGCTTAGTTGATTGGAAAGGAATAAAATATTTCTTGTGGTGAAACTCATTGGACCCTAGCACCACGAAGACCCAGAAAGCAGCAATCAAAGATTTCAATCAGATTTGTATGGCTCTTCCTAAGAATGAGGCAGGTTGGTCATTTCAGTTAGTTTTACATTAGCATTTTATTGGACCAAAGGTGAAGTTCCTTCTACTGTTAAGGTACAATTAGCTGCAATTAGTTTATTTGTAAAATTCCTTGATGTTCAGCACATAACTAAGCATTGCTTGTTTGATAGAATATTCAAAGGTTAGGACAGATTCAAAATCAACCATTCAGATTTTAGGCATTCCATATGATCATTTGTTTTAATATCCATTTTAGCAGGCATACATGCAACTTCACCTAATTATCATACTTCTGTGATCTGGGCTACCATATTTACTTGGATGCATGCAGGACTATTTCATATTAATGAATTGCTTGGGTCTTTTAGATGGATACAGGTTTCATACATACATACATGCATACATACATACATACATACATGCATACATACATACATATATTTACATATGTACAAATACTTCAAGCATGGACATTAATGCCCTTCTAGCCTGCCAATACACCAAAACAGTTGTTCCCATAAGTAACCAGGCTGTTCATAAAATTATTTGAGCTAGTGCTTACTTTAATGTAATTTGCCAGACTATTCTGTGCATCAGCTGCTCTCTCAGAGAACCAATTAGTACACTTCTCATTTAGATCAAATCTTTTTTTTTAATTTTTCCAAGTCTTTTGAGTTTATAATACCATGACTGGACCCCATTCCTAAGTCAAATTATGATTAAAGTTCATAAAATTAGCATTGTTTCAGTCTTTGATGTTAGCCAAAAGTGCTCTTCGCAGCACACACAATGTGCCCAGTAATGATTCCTTCTGCAATTCATATGGAGTTACTTGTACAGGTAACATTTCTAACTATGACTATAAATTATTTTTTATAAGACCCGTTGTTGCTACTACTATTCGAACTGCCAGGGTATCCTTCTTCCAAATTATTGTCATTTCTGTCTGCAACTCCTGGTATTTTATGACTTTATGTCTCCCTGTACTTAAGACACTGTAGTCACTGGTTGTAACAATTTCAATGATCAATGTTATTTTTGTCTTCTTTTCATGGACTACTATATCTGGCTTTCTCACATCTGTTTTTTGAACTGTTGGTAATGGATTGTCCCATGTGATATAAGCTTCATCATTTTCTATAATGCTTTGTGGCTCACATTTCCAATGTTTTTTCAGCTTCTTCAGAATTATGTTTGCATAATCCCCAGTGCAACAGTCGTGACACATTAATATGCCTTTCAGTATAAAGTCCTTCTGCCATTACTATATCACAGCCAGCAACAAGATGTTCTACTATTTTCAATTCTGTTTTACAAAACCTACATGTGTCTGTTTCTCCCTCATGTTCAATGGATTTTATAAACCAACATGTATGCAGTCCACTATCTTGGGCAGCCAATATTAACCTTTCATCTTTTGGTTTAAATTCAGGTCTCCTTAACCATTCATGAGTTTGGTTCTGATCAACACGAGGTTGTTCCAAGAATTTTCTGTACTTGAAACTATATTTGTGCATTTTCTATGTTTCGTGCCTTCTTATCTGATCCTTTGCCTTATATTCTTTCTTTTGTTTTTTTTTTGGCACATTCAGTTGCTACCTAATTTTTATCTATTTCTGGTTTGATTTCCATTCCCAAACAAAGTCCAAAGAAATGGTGCTACAAGTGCTCAAAGAGAAAACCAAATAAAATAAAAGAGCACAATGTTGCGAGTCCACAATACTGTTTTAATATTAAAAATATTAAAAATAATAAACCAAAGTTGTTAAGCGCTTTCGTCAACTAGTATGACTTCTTCAGAACAAAAACTTTTTTGTTCTGAAGAAGTCATACTAGTTGATGAAAGCGCTTAACAACTTTGGTTTATTATTTTTAATATTAAAACAGTATTGTGGACTCGCAACGTTGTGCTCTTTTATTTTATTTGATTTCCATTCCCACTTGACACCCATATGCTTCTGCTAAACTAAGCAGGAAAGTCATCTTAGACTGATTTGCCTCATGTTTTTAAAACTTCCACTAAATTTGAGTTTTGTGAGGTTAGTAGATATGTATGCAGTCCTATGATTGCAGATGTATACATGTAATCAATTTTGAGGAAGCGCGTACCATACACTGATTATTATAAATCATTTGATAAGCATGGAGCATCCTTCTTGTTTTCCTGTCCAACCAATCCAATACCTTTTAGTCACTCCAAAACTGTAAGTTAGGACAGGAAGAACAAATTGGTTTATAGCTTGGACTTAGCTTCTAGATGTCAGCACAGTTTTCAGTATTAATTTTAGTCTACTAAAATATTTCTTACTAATTTTATCTATATTTGTTAATGTTTTGTTGTTGATCCTTCACCACTTCCCAAATTATACACTCCCTCTTGCTCAAATTATTTTATAGCACTTTCCTCTTCCAGGCTGATGTTTTCTTGGTGCTGCTTCTTTCCCGCTTTAAAGGTTGCTTCTGCACATTTATTAAGACCAAAGTACATCTTATTTCATCTGAAAATTTTTTGAACACTTGCAGTTGTGCTTGCAGTTTCTCATCTGATGAACTATACAGTTTTAAATCATCCACAATAAGAAAGTGATAAAAATTTGCAATTTGTTGTTTTCTGTAAGCCAAGCTGTAACCATGACCTAATCTGTTAAGTCGACAGCTTAATGGGTTAAGGGAAAGACAAAAGAGCAGTGATGATAAAGAGTTACCCTGGAATATCCTCCTTTGATTTTTATCCCTTGAATAATAATTTGCCCATTATCATAACTGCAGAGTGGTTTGCCACTGTTTCACTGCCTCTGTAATGTAACTCATCAGTGTAGGGTGCAACATATACATTTTAAGCACTCTCTAATCCATGAGTGTGGGATATTGTCAAATGCTTTTCTGTAGTCTATCCATGCCATACTTAGATTCTTCCTCTTTTTACAGTTCTCCATTATGACTTTATTTAACAACAAATGATCCTTTGTTCCTTATGACTTTTTTGTTACCCTTTTGTTCTATTGCAATGACTGAGTTTTCTTCTAAATGACTATAAACTCTGTCAGTATCAATTCCAGTGTATAGTTTATATGTCATCAGAAGGAAATCATTGGTCTATAGTTTTTAGGATAGCTTGCAGGTGTACATACAAATAGTTTTTACTCATGGGTAACACTTCATGTAAATATGTTAATGCTTTTAGCCAGAAGTTAGGTACTTCATCTGGACCTGGGGTTTTCCATTTAGGTGCTTTTCTTAACTCTGTTTCAATCTCTCTGGCTGTTACTTCATCCCATTGCATATCCTGTACATTTGAACTTCTTTTTCTTTCTTTCACTTCTTCTGTCAAGTCAGCATATTTTTATGTTCCACAGGAACATCACAGATATTTCTCCAAAATGTATCTGCTTCTTCTTTTTTGGTGTTGTTTCAATTCCTTTTCCCTTGCTTCCCACTTCTCTATAAAACTTTTTTGGGTCATCAATAACTTGCTTATTTTTTTACTTTTTCTTTATATTTATCTGCATATCATCTACATTTTTCAACCTGTGTTAATATTTTACAATAGTGCACAGTAGATCCTGATTGTCTGATGATTCTTTACTACTTTTGATAACCACAAACATTCTCATAGGTAGTTGTCTCTAAATGCCCTATATACCTGGATAAGGTCTCCTCTTTAATATATGAATGAGACACTGTACATGTTCAGATGTTCAGTCTTTCATAATAACTTAAATTTTCGCATCCATGGATGCCCTTGGTATAATTCTGTTGTACTCTTTCTAGTTTACTAATGCTTGTTTTCTTATATGGTTCATAGGTGTGTACTAGGCTAATGGCCCTGGGGCCTTTACAAGCCTAGCCATAGGATTACGCTGGCATCGTGCCACCTGACCTTAGTTCCCAGTGTCTCTGTCGAGTAGAGCCACTGGAGTTATCCCCAGGGTGAGTTTTCTATTTCCCATCCACTCATCAAGATTTCTCTTGAAGAGGGTCAGCGAGGTGCTTTGCTTGATATGTATGGGAAGTCTATTCCATAGCATGGGCAGTCTCTGGGTTATGAAACTGTCCCTCCAGTATATTCTGTTGATTGTGGTAATGAGGTTGGGGGTCTCTGGAGCATGTGGTATGGAGGGATTGGGATTTCTTTGCATGTAGCATTTCTAACAGTGTTGGGTCAGACATTGCTTTGTAAGTCAAGCAGAGATCGCCTCTAAGTAGGCGATATGAAACAGAGAATAGTTGGTGTTTTTTAAGTCTGTCCATATAAGACAAGTGTTTAAGACCAAGGATCCTCTTTGTAAGGTACTTCTGTGGCCTTTTCAGTTGTTGCAACTGTCTAGTGAGGAACATGCCAAATGAGGCATTGTACTTGATGATTGGCCTAATGAGGGAATGAGGAAAGAGTAGAGGGAGACAATGACCTCTTTCTTCCTGGATACAAAACCATTACTAATAAGGTATGCCACATAGAAGGACTTTCTGACCACAGTGGCAATGTGGTATTCAAAAGAGAGGTTGCTGTTAACCTGTGTGCCCAGATCTCTTATAATGTCTTCTGTGTTCAGTGAACTACCATCAATGTGGTAATTCATGAGAACCGGGTTTTTCCCAAAGGGTATAATGATACATTTCTTGGCATTGAGCTTAAAGCCATGGTTCTGACACCAGTCGTTGGTTTCAGTGAGACCATTCTGTAGGCTGTCAACATCACTTGGGGAGTTAATAATAGCTCCCAACTTGCAATCATCTGCATACTTTGTCAGCCAGAGTCCCTTCATGTTGGCCTGGACTTCAGAGAAGTAGATACCAAACAGAAGAGGACCCAGGACCGAACCCTGTAGGATTCCACTCATGCCTAGTCGGCAGTCTGACTTGGAGTCAGCTACTTTCACAATGTGGGTTCTATCTGTGAGCCAGTTTGCAACCCACCTAATAATATAGAGGTTGATGCCTAGCTTAGTGAGTTTTTCTATGATTCCTGAGTGGGGAATGGTATCAAAGGCCTTGGCCAGATCAAGGTAGGCTGTATGAACCACCTTGCCTTCATCCACAGCTCTGGTGCATGACTCAAAGAAGTCAACCAAGTTGAGCAGGCATGATCTATACTTCACAAAACCAAACTGTGTGGGATCCAGAGTTTGGAGATTCCCTATATCCTTGTTAATTAGGTCCATGATGATGTGTTCCATAGCTTTGCA
Source organism: Protopterus annectens (assembly GCF_019279795.1). Classification (NCBI taxonomy): domain Eukaryota; kingdom Metazoa; phylum Chordata; order Ceratodontiformes; family Protopteridae; genus Protopterus; species Protopterus annectens. Next base: position 246,083,834 of record NC_056736.1, on the reverse strand, counting down.
TGTCAGACTCATCAGGCTAATAGGGAGATAGTTCCCAGGGTCTGTAGTCACTCCTCCTTTGTGGAGAGAGATAACTGTAGCAGTACACAATTTGTTAGGGACAAAGTCTGAGGTGAGGTTGTGATTGAACAGGGCACACAGGTGAGGTGCCATTTCACTCTGTAGTTCATGTAGAACACAGCCAGGGATATTGCCAGGTCCCATAGAAGCTGTAATCTTGGCCTTGGACAGTGCTGTTTTAACCTGTGTATCAGTAATACTAGGGTGCCTGGTAATCTACTGGTATTGTGATTGGTCCTTTGGGGGGGGAGGGGTAAAGTTGGCACTGAATATGTCAGCCAGTATATTGGTAATATCTGTCGGCTCAGTATAGAAGGTACCATTGTGCAGTAGCTCAGAGCAAATTTGGGTATTGCCGTGGAGATTCTTTACATAACTATAGAAGGCCTTGTTGTTGTCTTTACTGTCTGCTGCAATTCTGTTTTCATAGCTAGCTTTAGAGGAGTTGATGAGGGATCTCAACTTTTTGTTGAGGCTGATAAGGGAGCTTTTCCAGTCTTGGGACTTCACCTTATTCTGCATCAGTTTCCTCCTTCTGTTGTAGAGTTTGTTTATGGCAGGGGACCACCAAATTGGCTTTCTTTTTTTGGAGGAGAGCGTTTTGGCTCTGTTGGGTATGGTGAGATCCATGCATTTGAGTATGTGTTCATACAGTGCATAGGTGTATGATTCGGTAGTCATGCAACTATTCTCCATTTGCATGGGTGCCGGTAAGTTATTCACCTCTGTTTTTAGGAGCCCAAAGTTAGCTTTGGAGAAGTTTTTCATGGTGGTTACCTTTGCGGGGGGGGGGGGGTTGGGAGGGATGTGGATTTCCAAGGTGATTAGTTTTTGGTCAGCTCTAACCAGTGAAGAGCTGACTATTGCTGTAGAGCAATGGTCACCCATGTTAGCAATGACCAGGTCAAGGATGTTGCTACCTCTAGTGGGGGTAAGAATGAGCTGGTCCAGGGCATTGGAATTAATGAACTCCAGGAAATGTTGGGCAAGTGTATTGGTACATGAGTAGTTTTCCCAGTTAATGGTTGGGTAGTTGAAGTCTCCTAGTATGAGAGTGTTTGGTTGGACCCTAATATTCTCCAGAGTGCTTAGGAACATGGAGTGTGAGACTTGTGACATGGTTTGGGACCTATAACTGGCTATGACCTGAATCACTGTCTTACCCAGTGTTAGCTGCACCCGAAGTATCTCTGATGCATTATGTTGGGCTACCAGTCTGGAGGTGTGTGCATCCTTTATGAATATGGAAACACCACTGCCTTTGGAGCTTCGGTCCAAGTTCTGGGGCTGAAAGGTGTGGAAAGAGTTATAGCCTGGTAGTGTAGCGGTGCTTTCTGCTGCCCTGAACAAGGTCTCTGTTACAGAACAAATGTCGATGTTCTTCATTTTATGGAGTGCTTTGAGCAAGTGCATTTTGAGATTTAGACTTCTAGCGTTGAACAGCATGACCCTCAGATTGCATTTGTTTGTAGCTGTTACAGTGATAATTTGGTCTTTGAAATACCACCTAAAAAAGGCACTATAGGTGTGGCAAGAGCCTTGGCCAGTATCTGGAAGCCCAGGGGTGACAGATGCAGGCCATCTTTGGCAAAGCATCAAGGTCTGTTAATCATGTCATCCCAGGCAGACAGATACTGGATCCCCTTAAACTGACACCAGAAACTTAGCCAATTGTTGAAATCAATTATTTTCTGCTTGTACTGTGGTATCATTCTGGGAGATGATAGGATGCTGTTCAGGGATAGGGTCATACCACCTGGGCTACATAATCCGAGAGCTCCTCCATGTCTTTTTTTATGTAGTCCAGGGAGGTACATCTCAGGTCATTCACATGCACAATGACTGAGTCATTTTTGTACCTGTTGTTGAGGGACCTGAGTGCATGCATTATGTGGTGGATCCTGACACCTGACAGGCAGCTGATTGCTACCTTCTCTTTATTCAGCCTAGTGAGTGGGACATCAGTGTGCCTCACTATCGAGTCACTTATGACTAGTGTGTTGGGCATGCTATTTAGCCTTAGGGGATTGGTTGAGTGGCACACTATTTAGGAAAGTTATGTGGCTTGTGATTAGTGTTGTGTTGTGGTGGTTGAGTGCATTTTTGCCTTGAAGGTCTCTGCTGTTTGGGTAGATTTTTTTTTGAGAGCCTCCAAGAAAGTGGGTGCACAGTTTGTGTTTTTATGAGAAGGCAGTGCTGGTGTGTGTTCTGGAGGGCTATGTGTTCCATGTGGAGTGGTGCAAGTGTTGACCTTCTCCTCTTGACCAGCTATTCTGATCTTGGCTGAAGAGTGCGTGGCTTCCAGTTTGGATATATAAGTGTATCTCTCGCAAGTCTGAGTGTTGGGAGGTAAGAGGAGGGGGTTATCAGTGTACATGAGGCAGTTGCTACATTGCCTCAGGATGCCCAAGTTTACCAAGTTAATAGGAGAAAGCACAGATAACTGACCTTTAGACATGCCTGGAGGGGTGGGCATTAATAATAAGTACTGGAGCTGTTTCCTTGTAGAATGTTTAGTGCTGATAGCACTTTTGTGTGCTACAATAATTGCTACAAGAAGTCTGAGAAAGTGCTAGACTAATAAGCTAGTAAAAGTGCAGGAGAGGAGAGAACTAGCAAATCTAAGGGAAAAATTGTAGAGCAGACTTTGGCAATGCTCAGAAGCTTATAAACAGTCCTGGATGCAGCACATCTGTATCTGGATGAGACTAGTTTGCAGGAAAGGTGGGAAACAATTGTAAATGCACGCTTTTAAGCCAGAAAGTTGAAAGAGATGGAAAACTGCTGAAATGGCCAATAAACTATAGTTTCTGGGCCAGAGAACACTCATCTTGTGGTGCATGGCTACCTAGTGCTTACCACTCCCATTGACAAGCTGGAAGGCTTCCCTCCAACATAGAAAGGTTTGGGGGGGGGCTCAGAAGCTTGCAAACAGTCCTAGCTACAACAAATCTGTATCTGGACTAGACTAGTTATAGGAATGGTTGGAAACAAGTGCAAATGTGGGCTTTTAAATCAGGAAGTTGAAAGAGATGGATAAAACTCCCCAAACAGATGATAAACTACAATTTCTGGGCCAGAATCCACTCCTGTTGTCGTAGATAGGCTACCTAGTGCTTACCACTTGCACTGATAAGCTAGAAGGCTTCCCCTTAACACAGAAAGGCTTAGGGGTCTCAGAAGCTTACAAACAATCTTGGACACAGCAAATATGTATCTGGATGAGACTAGTTACAGGAAAGTCAGGAAACAAGCACAAACACGGGCTTTTAAACCAGAAAGTTGAAAGAGATGGAAAAATTGCCCAACAGCCAATAAAATACTATTTCTGGGCCAAAAAACACTCTTGTGGTAGATAGGCTACCTAGTTATTACCACTCTCACTGTTAAGCTAGAAGGCTTTCCTCCAACACAGAAAGCCTTGGGGGGCTCAGAAGTTTACGAACAGTCCTGGATACAACAAATCTGTATCTGGACTACACTAGTTACAGGAAAAGCAGGATACAAGCTTATCTTTTTTTTTGCAATTAAATTAACAAACAAGTAAAAACAAGTGCAGAAGGTAGTGAATTAGGAGGCTACTAACAAGCAGTAATAAGTGCAGAGTAAGAGCAACTGAGCAGATAAGAGCACACAGAGCAGCAAACTATGACAGTTACACTAAGAATGGCTGAATAAAGTATAATTTTTTTTCAAGGGGTGGACAGAGCAGGATTAAGAGGCTACAAGGGTTATCCTTCCCAAATGCTCTCTCTGTACACACTAGATAAAGCTGAAGAGATGGGACTAGTAGGAGTGTCTGAAATCAAAATATGATCTCACTGTACTCAGCTGAGTGAACAAATGAGATGGGCCCAGAAGAAGTGTGCAAACAAAAATTTACAAGTGGGGCATGCAGTTTCAAAGCAAAAATTAACACCACAACAAGAACAGGGAGCAGGAGCAGGGAGCCAACTGTAGAGACACAGAGAGACCAGAATATTCAATTCAATTAATATTCAGTGAAAAAAATAAGTAAAACACAGTACTATATGAAAAAATGCAGATAAAAGTGTACTTAATTTAGCTGATACGTCCAGTTGATTGCAGGTAAATCTTAGCCAGCCAACAGCTCAGATATTTAGCAGAAATAACACAAGATGTAACACTTATAAAGCAAGACAAACCCCCTAGGCTAGGAGTTAAACACAGAATATCAAATAAGTGAAACTACCCCCACTGCTACCACTGGCTACACTTCTAACAAGCTCCGTGTAGAGACACAGAGAGACCACAATATTCAATTCAATTAATATTCAGTGAAAAAAAAATGCAGTCTTATATGGAAAAGTGCAGATAAAAGTGTACTTAATTTAGCTTATAGGTCCAGTTGATTGCAGGTACATCTTAGCAGCCAACAGCTCAGATATTTAGCAGAAATAACACAAGATGTAACACTTATATGGCAAGACAAACTCCCTAGGCTAGGAGTTAAACACAGAATATCAAAGAAGTGAAACTACCCTACCTGTTACTACTGGCTACACTTCTAACAAGCTCCCTGTAGAGACACAGAGAGACCACAATATTCAATTCAATTAATATTCAGTGAAAAAAAAAATAAAATGCAGTACTATATGAAAAAAATGCAGATTCCATACTCAAGTTTTTGTCTAATGTAACTAACAATGACTTCTTCATTTCTGATTTCGTAGACTTTATCAATCTTTTTATGCAACCTACAGTTCTATAACTATCATCAACCAACTGGCTGATTTGATTAGAAAAACTCAAAGCAGGATCCACCCATTACCCAAGTCCTTAAACAAATCAACAGTTTCAATCACCGTGTGCTGTATTAAGTATTCACCTTTCAGTTTATGTCTTCCAAATTTCATATGCTAAGCTTTTGATTATTTATCAGCATATTATTCTCCTGTGTCCTGAAGATCAATTTAATTAAGTTATTTTGCAGATATGCCTTTTATGTAACACACATAGTCAGTCTTCCAATTTTCAAGTCTTCTGCACACAGGCTGTAGAATACCTCAGATGGAAAAGATAGATCTGAAAGATACAAGTAAGTATGTGCTTAGGATAGAGCCATGTAGGACACCCTGACTGTAACTTCAAATTTAATTTGACCAATTGCTGTATGATATTTCCACATCCTATTTATAAGCCATACAGCTATCCATCTTATCAAGAGTGCATTGATACCTAGTTGTCCTAATTTATTGATCAGTGTTTTTGTATGATCCTATCAAATGCTGAAGGTAATTATATATAACTTACATCACAGCATGATTTTTTCATTCAAAGCTGTTATTATATTGTTATCAGACATCATGGTGCAAGTGATAATAGATCTATTTATATCATATGCATGCTGATATATGGTTTCAAGTTCCCAAACTTTCAAGTTCTGACAATAATTTACCCAATGTAACCTTCTCCATTATTCTGCCATAACCTGAGATAAACTTATTGGTCTGTATTTCACTGAGTGTGTCTGACTTTCGTTTCCCTTAAAGATAGATTTAAAATCCACATATCTCCACTCTTGAAGAATCTCACCATATTTAAACAACCTAGTAAATAATAGATATAATTGTACTGTAGTTCTTGCTGAAGTGTTCTTAGGCCATTGTTATAAATTCCATCTCCTCACTGGGTTTTGTTTGGATCCAGTTTGCATAGCTCTTTTTCAGTAGAATCTAATTTGATTTCAGTATCTGAGTTTAACGGATGTCACCAGGACAATTGATCCCCCCTTTGTGGAACCAAACTGTTTTTCATAGGATTTTGTAACTATTCCAGGATTCAAAAACTCTGTATAGGCTTCATGCAAAAGCCTATATGGAGTTTAAGTGTTTGCGCAATGAGCAGCAATGCTACTCACATACGCATGCTGTGCATCACATTTACACAAATAAAAGCAAGGATTCATGGCAAGCAACAGTATTGCCAGCCAGGAAATTATGTAAACTAGCGTGAACACATATAGAACATGCAGACAAGTCTACCTACAGGCAAACCTGTTCTGCAAAATTGCATGGACAGCCACAATGTTCAACAGGGCTAAAATTGCTACAATGACAACAGTAGTCACATATTATAGAAAAGTGTACTCCATGCAATGTACACTACAACATATTTCTGGTATACTGTAATAAAGGTTTGTGGTGATTAACAAGGGTACATAGAATGCATTGCGAATACACTAGTCTGGGAAAGTGGTATTTGAAAGGGCCACAGACATGAATGTTATTAATGAAATAAGAGGAAGAGGACATGTGATACATGATAATGCATACCACATAAGATCATGTCAATGTGCAAACACTCCAAAGATAAGTCAGTAGCATAACATTAAGGACATATGTACATAGCACAGTACATGCTGTTGTTTACACCTCCTATCTGAGTATTTTATTTATATAATATAATATGCTATGTGACTGCCAAACAAGGTTACATATCAATGGAGATGATTGGTTGTGATATAAACATCCTGACTTGATCACTGGAGAAGACATTTAGAAAGGATGGTATATACAAAAGGAGTGTGTGCATATTGTGCAGATGTGCAAAATGAGTTGCTTGAATATGACTGGAATGTCACACTAGATCTCAAATAATCAGGGGCACATAGCAAAAAGCCCATGGACAACATTAGACAGAAGCAGCAACAAACATGGTCAGTTTTAAATTAATACCACCATTAATCTGTGACATTGACATAAAACATGTGATTGTAAGGTACTATGCATTTTCTACGCGAACTTCTACAGCTGAATTATTTTCTCAGTAATCTATAAGTGGACTTCAATAGACCATCCTCAAAAAAGTCAATTTTTGGGGGTGTTAAGAGGGACAGTGCTATATCTGTAGTTTAAATTATGGGCAATCCTGCCCAGTTGAGAGGTTTGCATAACACATAAGCCACAATGCACACCTTCAAGAATGTAACCCATGCCTTCGATTTTCTCAGTGTGCTGTGTATTTACTGGGTACATCACAGAAAGACTTATCACACATTCATCATGTAGAACACCTTGAAGGGAAGTCTGCACTGTCAACTCCTCGTGGCTTTGCATCACAAAGAACACTTTTGTTTAGCCAAAAAATGTGTGGGAGCTCACTGTGCCAAAAGTGATATACTTGAGTAAAGGATCCCTGGATGACATAGGTATCAGCCATATGGATAACAACACTTAAAAACAAAACACTGGTATGAGTGGATTCCCTACATACAGCTGTGTATTGCATGCATCTGACACATGTAATAGCATTGGATAGTGTCTGTAGCCTCTGCAATTGATGTGTGAATTCAGAAGTAATCTATCATAATGAATGGCACAGCACTATGTGAGACTCATGGCAATGCATCAGTTATAGTTATGCTCATGTGCACAGAAACTACAACACTGCAAAGTCTAGCCTCTATGAGTGAGTGAGTGATATTGTTCACATACCAAACAATACATGGAGCACACTTTCTGTCAGCACATGCAAAACCCAAGACATCTGCCACACTATCACTGCCACTCTGACATTGACATGGAAAATTTTAAACTACCATCAAATCCTGACATGCATCCACATGTGTTCATGCAAACTATGAAGTGGTAATACTGACATGATATACTGGTATGGCCATGACTCTGTACAGTCACAATACAGCTGTACCTAGAATACAACTGAACTTCATTGGTGTATAGGTTCATAGGAGAGTACTAGGCCAAAGTCTAAAGATCCCATAAAAGCCTAGCCATATTTAGTATAACTTGCACAATTTTCCATAGCTATGTGAACAATGTTTACACAGGGATGTGCCTATGCTGTGTTATCTTATACCAACTGCCTGTATCCATGAGCATCATGGGCACCATACCAGGAGTACAATCATTGAATAAAAAAGCAAAGCAAGTCCAAACCACTCAGGAACCAGTGATAAAACGTAAACGTATTTTATTAAAAACGTTTTCGCTCCTGGCCAAAGCAGAAGCTTCTTCAGACAAAACAAAAGAGCGCCAAATCCACTTTTAAATGTAAAAAGTTTGGTTGTCATGATGTCATATCCTTAGCAACCAACAAGAAAAAACAGTACATCTTTCAGTATACAAAAATAAAACGATCAACCTAAAACAACATTCCTAACAGTTAATCTAACCATTAGTCAAACACTTTTAAAAAAATCCTTATAGTCATTTCATACTATAAAGTGCCTAACAGATTACTAATACATACAAAACATTAGTCCAAACAGCATAGTCGCAAAAGGGGTTAACCAATGGGGTACAAGTTTTAAACTCAGGTGGCCTAAATATTTAAGGAAAGCAGTAATATCCCATAAGGATTTCAACCTTAAATTACCAAAAAAGTAACACCCAAGCAAATAAGGCCTTATCAATTATATTCAACAAATATGTATATATACTGAACCCCAATAAATTTACTGAATTCAAGCAGTGTACAATAGTACCTAAGATAACTTTTATATCTTAAGATGACAAAAAATGTTAGAGATTACATAAAGTCTAGCATACAAGGCTAGTTCCTAAGGTAACTTTTATATTTTAGAATGACAGAGATGTTACAGGTTTCATTAAGTCCAGGGGGGGAAAAAGCATTCAATAATAATTGCCATTCCAGCTCTTTCAATTCAAGTAAAAGGGGTTGGGGACCCCCCCTGATCCCAACTTTCACTAAGTCAATTCCCATAAAGGAAAAACTATGCCCAACATGATCTAGAACATGTTTTGAAAGAGCATTGTCGTTTTTTTTATTTTTTATGGCATAATTATGTTGGTAAACACGGTCCCGCATTCTGCGGTCCGTTTTACCAACATAAAATGCCGGACAACAATTACAAAATGCAATGTAAATTATTGACCTAGTGTCACAAAGAATCTTGTGTCTGATGTAAAATTTTTCCCCTCTAATGGTAAAAGAGTTTCCTGTTTTTAGTAATCTGCACCAATTACAAAACCCACAGGAGAATGTCCCAGTTTGTCTAGGTCGAACCGATGGGAAATCTCCTGTCTGCAACAGTTCCTTCAAGTTTTTACCCCTCTTAAAAACAAAAGGGGGGAAAGAACCCAAAATTTCAAGTAAATAGGCATTATTTAAGATAAAATGCCAAATTTTCTTAATGATTGAGCACATACTAATGATGTGTTTGTTGTGTGTAATAACAAAACTATTCTTGAAGTCACAGGTAGAAGTAGATTTAACATAGCCGGAGATGTTATGTTCATCTAAGAGGGGTCCAGGTTCGTTACTATGTGGTAATGTTTCCAAAACCTCAGTAAATTGTGCAGTACATTGTATAGTGCCCTGCAATAATGGTAAATAGAACCCTGAAACTCTTTTAAAGGTAACCTCATCAATTAAACTGTCAAGGAATTCACCTGGATAACCCCTATTCAGGAACATATTCCTAAGATTCGCACACTCATCTTCAAAGGCCATGAGGGTGCTACACATACGTGTAGCTCTAACCAACTGGCCTTTGACAATAGACTTTTTTTTGTTTCCAGGGGTGGTTACTGGAGAAATGTAAAAAGGCGTTGCAATAGGTGTGTTTCCTAAAAATACTGGAAAGGAAACAGTTATTATGGAGATCTTTAACAAGTTTAACGTCAAGGTAATCAATCTCACTGACTGAGAAATGATGGGTAAATGTTAAAAAAGTACATGATTCATTCATGTTTCTCATTAAGTTGGTAACAATATCCAGATTCCCCTGGATGAGGACAAACACGTCGTCCAAAAAACGTGTGTAATATTTAGAGGCCTCTTTAAACTGGGGATGTTTAAACAAAAATGTCTTTTCCCAGTAAGCAACCACCAAGTTGGCCACACTTCCTCCACATAGGGAGCCCATGGCTATGCCCCTTTTCTGCAAGTAATGATTGTTGTTAAAAATGAAAAAATTGGACGATAAAATAATGTCAAGCAGGAGAGTGACAACCTCAACCTCCTCTTTCGGTGCCTCCAGGTCCACCAGCATAAGTTCTACCCATTCCACAGCTTCTTGGTGTGGTATGGAGGTGTATAAATCCACCACATCGATGGTTAAAAAGTTGTAGGAAGGGTTAAAGGGAATGTTGTTAATAGCCCTTAAAAAGGACCAAGAGTCCTTACAGATCTGAGGGAGAAGTTTAAGATATTTACTAAGGATGTGGTCGACCACCTTAGCACAAGGATGAGTAATACAACATCTCCCATCCACTAGAGCCCACATAGGTGGATCCACTAAGTTTTTATGAATTTTAGGAATACCAAACATCATCGGAACTCTAGGGAAGGAGATGTTGATAAAATTAAAGGTGTCAATGTCGATCTTCCCTTCAATGAACAAGTCCCTAAAGTACCCTTTGATCCTATTGTACTGGCCTGTTGTCTCGTTTAAAGATGAAATTTCATAAGCTGGAGAGTTAAGAACCTTAGACATTCTTGAAATATAGTCATTCTTGTCAAAAATGACTAAACCCCCACCCTTATCTGGTTTGATCACCCTGATAGGTAAGTTACATAAGTTTTTCAAACAAACTCTTTGTTCAGGGGTAATGTTACATTTGTTGTCAAACCATTTAATATTCTTGAATAGATGTCTAAAATCTAGTTCACAAGCATACTCAAAGGAATGCAAAATAGGGTGGAGGGGAGGATTAAAGGCACTTAACAGTTTAAAAGGAGGTTTAGGCTGGTTAGAAACACCATTAAACAACACTTTAAGATTTAAACTCCGCACAAAACATTTAAGGTCCATTAGAAGCTTAGGTAGACTGATCATCTGATCAGGGACAAAAGACAACCCAAAGGCCAAAAGTTCGATCAAGTCTTGTTCAATGTTAACTTCAGAAAAATTGTAAACCATGAAATCACCTTTATTGTTAGTCAAGATTGTAGGTTTACTGGGAGAAGCAACAGCAAGACCAGTGTTGGCCTCTATTTCAATTTGTTCGGGTTGTTTTGCCGCTGATAGTTCTTCCGCCCTAAAAAAGGCTTTGTTTGGTTTTTATAATTGGGGCGGTATCCTTGGTTGTTATAGTGAGTTTTAATTCTATTACTTCTCCTTGGTTGATTAGATGATGGACCCTCATCTCCGTCCTCAATTTTGTGTTCATTTTCATCCAAGGTATTGGATGAAGGGGCCCCCTCACTGTTATTAAAGCCTTTATTGTGTGATTCAACCTGGTTATTAGGCCCATTAAGATTTTTGACCAGGTTAGGATAAGCAAGTTCATTGGCATATGCATGACGGTCTCTCACATGTTTTTTATTTTTGTTGGTTTTCAGTTTAACAAGTAGACCATCAATACTTTCAAAAATTCGGTGATAGTCATATTTATACCGAAGAAAGTTTACGTCAGTTTTAATCTTTTCATTAAGGACGTTAGTTTCTAACAATAAAGCATCAATTTGTTTCCCATAGTATTTCACCATAACCTCTAACAATTCCAGTCCTTGTTTATTAAAGAGGCTTGAAAGTTCGCCCATAAAGAGAGGGTCAAAAAATAGGCTAGTAGGGGCAAACGAGCTCCTCAAACCTTTAGGTACCACTTTTTCTTTTAAACACTGCTTAAAATACGAAACTTCTAGTTGAAGTTTCTTAATCTTTAACATTTTCGTGTCCAATAACTTTAAGTTAACGGCAATGCTGCCATCGGTATTACCTGAAGTATCGCTTCCAGTGGCCGGCGGGCCCGTTGAAAATGGTGAGCCAAAATCAAAGGCTTCAGTATTCTTCACCCATTGTCCAAAAATAGGCACGCCAATAAGCCCCGAATGAAAGTTCAAATCATCAGCGTTGGTATTCCCGACATTAGGTACCGTGTTATCAGCACCCAGCATGGTACCAGTTGTTTCGTATCGGTTGTTATAATAGTCCTGCCTAAGTAAAGAAGGCAGCCCAGTACCCTCGAGCATTACACCAGGATTGGAACTCTCCATAATGTTGGTGGTACGTGGTGGTTGACCTGGTTGCAAAGAGACGGAAGATGCACTCCCCGGTCTCATATTGCTGCTACTCGATTGGCTAGGAATAGCATTCGGTGTAGTTGACGCTCGGTTGGACTCGAGCCTGTCCAACCGCGAGTTGAAAAAATCCAAGCGTTGTGTTAGTGATGCCAACAAGGATTCAAGATTATTCGAGTCACCCATAGATGGAACAACAGAAGAAGTAGAATTTCCAGACTCGAAAAGGACCGGAGTTTTCGGACTTGCCATGCCCCAAACAAACAAACTAGGGAAGCCAAACAGAAAACAAAACAATTGAATAAAAAAGCAAAGCAAGTCCAAAACACTCAGGAACCAGTGATAAAACGTAAACGTATTTTATTAAAAATGTTTTCGCTCCTGGCCAAAGCAGAAGCTTCTTCAGACAAAACAAAAGAGCGCCAAATCCACTTTTAAATGTAAAAAGTTTGGTTGTCATGATGTCATATCCTTAGCAACCAACAAGAAAAAACAGTACATCTTTCAGTATACAAAAATAAAATGATCAACCTAAAACAACATTCCTAACAGTTAATCTAACCATTAGTCAAACACTTTTAAAAAAGACATTTTTGTTTAAACATCCCCAGTTTAAAGAGGCCTCTAAATATTACACACGTTTTTTGGACGACGTGTTTGTCCTCATCCAGGGGAATCTGGATATTGTTACCAACTTAATGAGAAACATGAATTAATCATGTACTTTTTTAACATTTACCCGTCATTTCTCAGTCAGTGAGATTGATTACCTTGACGTTAAACTTGTTAAAGATCGCCATAATAACTGTTTCCTTTCCAGTATTTTTAGGAAACACACCTATTGCAACGCCTTTTTACATTTCTCCAGTAACCACCCTGGAAACAAAAAAAGTCTATTGTCAAAGGCCAGTTGGTTAGAGCTACACGTATGTGTAGCACCCTCATGGCCTTTGAAGATGAGTGTGCGAATCTTAGGAATATGTTCCTGAATAGGGGTTATCCAGGTGAATTCCTTGACAGTTTAATTGATGAGGTTACCTTTAAAAGAGTTTCAGGGTTCTATTTACCATTATTGCAGGGCACTATACAATGTACTGCACAATTTACTGAGGTTTTGGAAACATTACCACATAGTAACGAACCTGGACCCCTCTTAGATGAACATAACATCTCCGGCTATGTTAAATCTACTTCTACCTGTGACTTCAAGAATAGTTTTGTTATTACACACAACAAACACATCATTAGTATGTGCTCAATCATTAAGAAAAATTGGAATTTTATCTTAAATAATGCCTATTTACTTGAAATTTTGGGTTCTTTCCCCCCTTTTGTTTTTAAGAGGGGTAAAAACTTGAAGGAACTGTTGCAGACAGGAGATTTCCCATTGGTTCGACCTAGACAAACTGGGACATTCTCCTGTGGGTTTTGTAATTGGTGCAGATTACTAAAAACAGGAAACTCTTTTACCATTAGAGGGGAAAAATTTTACATCAGACACAAGATTCTTTGTGACACTAGGTCAATAATTTACATTGCATTTTGTAATTGTTGTCCGGCATTTTATGTTGGTAAAACGGACCGCAGAATGCGGGACCGTGTTTACCAACATAATTATGCCATAAAAAATAAAAAAACGACAATGCTCTTTCAAAACATGTTCTAGATCATGTTGGGCATAGTTTTTCCTTTATGGGAATTGACTTAGTGAAAGTTGGGATCAGGGGGGGTCCCCAACCCCTTTTACTTGAATTGAAAGAGCTGGAATGGCAATTATTATTGAATGCTTTCCCCCCCCCCCTGGACTTAATGAAACCTGTAACATCTCTGTCATTCTAAAATATAAAAGTTACCTTAGGAACTAGCCTTGTATGCTAGACTTTATGTAATCTCTAACATTTTTTGTCATCTTAAGATATAAAAGTTACCTTAGGTACTATTGTACACTGCTTGAATTCAGTAAATTTATTGGGGTTCAGTATATATACATATTTGTTGAATATAATTGATAAGGCCTTATTTGCTTGGGTGTTACTTTTTTGGTAATTTAAGGTTGAAATCCTTATGGGATATTACTGCTTTCCTTAAATATTTAGGCCACCTGAGTTTAAAACTTGTACCCCATTGGTTAACCCCTTTTGCGACTATGCTGTTTGGACTAATGTTTTGTATGCGGTATTAGTAATCTGTTAGGCACTTTATAGTATGAAATGACTATAAGGATTTTTTTAAAAGTGTTTGACTAATGGTTAGATTAACTGTTAGGAATGTTGTTTTAGGTTGATCGTTTTATTTTTGTATACTGAAAGATGTACTGTTTTTTCTTGTTGGTTGCTAAGGATATGACATCATGACAACCAAACTTTTTACATTTAAAAGTGGATTTGGCGCTCTTTTGTTTTGTCTGAAGAAGCTTCTGCTTTGGCCAGGAGCGAAAACGTTTTTAATAAAATACGTTTACGTTTTATCACTGGTTCCTGAGTGGTTTGGACTTGCTTTGCTTTTTTATTCAATTGTTTTGTTTTCTGTTTGGCTTCCCTAGTTTGTTTGTTTGGGGCATGGCAAGTCCGAAAACTCCGGTCCTTTTCGAGTCTGGAAATTCTACTTCTTCTGTTGTTCCATCTATGAGTGACTCGAATAATCTTGAATCCTTGTTGGCATCACTAACACAACGCTTGGATTTTTTCAACTCGCGGTTGGACAGGCTCGAGTCCAACCGAGCGTCAACTACACCGAATGCTATTCCTAGCCAATCGAGTAGCAGCAATATGAGACCGGGGAGTGCATCTTCCGTCTCTTTGCAACCAGGTCAACCACCACGTACCACCAACATTACTGAGAGTTCCAACCCTGGTGTAACGCTCGAGGGTACTGGGCTGCCTTCTTTACTTAGGCAGGACTATTACAACAACCGATACGAAACAACTGGTACCATACTGGGTGCTGACAACACGGTACCTAATGTCGGGAATACTAACGCTGATGATTTGAATTTTCATTCGGGGCTTATTGGCGTGCCTATTTTTGGACAATGGGTGAAGAACACTGAAGCCTTTGATTTTGGCTCACCATCTTCAACGGGCCCGCCGGCCACTGGAAGCGATACTTCAGGTAATACCGATGGCAGCATTGCCGTTAACTTAAAGTTACTGGACACGAAAATGTTAAAGATTAAGAAACTTCAACTAGAAGTTTCGTATTTTAAGCAGTGTTTAAAAGAAAAAGTGGTACCTAAAGGCTTGAGGAGCTCGTTTGCCCCTACTAGCCTATTTTTTGACCCTCTCTTTATGGGCGAACTTTCTAGCCTCTTTAATAAACAAGGACTGGAATTGTTAGAGGTTATGGTGAAATACTATGGGAAACAAATTGATGCTTTATTGTTAGAAACTAACGTCCTTAATGAAAAGATTAAAACTGACGTAAACTTTCTTCGGTATAAATATGACTATCACCGAATTTTTGAAAGTATTGATGGTCTACTTGTTAAACTGAAAACAAACAAAAATAAAAAACTTGTGAGAGACCGTCAAGCATATGCCAATGAACTTGCTTATCCTAACCTGGTCAAAAATCTTAATGGGCCTAATAACCAGGTTGAATCACACAATAAAGGCTTTAATAACAGTGAGGTGGCCCCTTCATCCAATACCTTGGATGAAAATGAACACGAAATTGAGGACGGAGATGAGGGTCCATCATCCAATCAACCAAGGAGAAGTAATAGAATTAAAACTCACTATAACAACCAAGGATACCGCCCCAATTATAAAAAACAAACAAAGCCTTTTTTAGGGCGGAAGAACTATCAGCGGCAAAACAACCCGAACAAATTGAAATAGAGGCCAACACTGGTCTTGCTGTTGCTTCTCCCAGTAAACCTACAATCTTGACTAACAATAAAGGTGATTTCATGGTTTACAATTTTTCTGAAGTTAACATTGAACAAGACTTGATCGAACTTTTGGCCTTTGGGTTGTCTTTTGTCCCTAATCAGATGATCAGTCTACCTAAGCTTCTAATGGACCTTAAATGTTTTGTGCGGAGTTTAAATCTTAAAGTGTTGTTTAATGGTGTTTCTAACCAGCCTAAACCTCCTTTTAAACTGTTAAGTGCCTTTAATCCTCCCCTCCACCCTATTTTGCATTCCTTTGAGTATGCTTGTGAACTAGATTTTAGACATCTATTCAAGAATATTAAATGGTTTGACAACAAATGTAACATTACCCCTGAACAAAGAGTTTGTTTGAAAAACTTATTTAACTTACCTATCAGGGTGATCAAACCAGATAAGGGTGGGGGTTTAGTCATTTTTGACAAGAATGACTATATTTCAAGAATGTCTAAGGTTCTCAACTCTCCAGCTTATGAAATGTCATCTTTAAACGAGACAACAGGCCAGTACAATAGGATCAAAGGGTACTTTAGGGACTTGTTCATTGAAGGGAAGATCGACATTGATACCTTTAATTTTATCAACATCTCCTTCCCTAGAGTTCCGATGATGTTTGGTATTCCTAAAATTCATAAAAACTTAGTGGATCCACCTATGCGGGCTCTAGTGGATGGGAGATGTTGTATTACTCATCCTTGTGCTAAGGTGGTCGACCACATCCTTAGTAAATATCTTAAACTTCTCCCTCAGATCTGTAAGGACTCTTGGTCCTTTTTAAGGGCTATTAACAACATTCCCTTTAACCCTTCCTACAACTTTTTAACCATCGATGTGGTGGATTTATACACCTCCATACCACACCAAGAAGCTGTGGAATGGGTAGAACTTATGCTGGTGGACCTGGAGGCACCGAAAGAGGAGGTTGAGGTTGTCACTCTCCTGCTTGACATTATTTTATCGTCCAATTTTTTCATTTTTAACAACAATCATTGCTTGCAGAAAAGGGGCATAGCCATGGGCTCCCCATGTGGAGGAAGTGTGGCCAACTTGGTGGTTGCTTACTGGGAAAAGACATTTTTGTTTAAACATCCCCAGTTTAAAGAGGCCTCTAAATATTACACACGTTTTTTGGACGACGTGTTTGTCCTCATCCAGGGGAATCTGGATATTGTTACCAACTTAATGAGAAACATGAATGAATCATGTACTTTTTTAACATTTACCCATCATTTCTCAGTCAGTGAGATTGATTACCTTGACGTTAAACTTGTTAAAGATCTCCATAATAACTGTTTCCTTTCCAGTATTTTTAGGAAACACACCTATTGCAACGCCTTTTTACATTTCTCCAGTAACCACCCCTGGAAACAAAAAAAGTCTATTGTCAAAGGCCAGTTGGTTAGAGCTACACATATGTGTAGCACCCTCATGGCCTTTGAAGATGAGTGTGCGAATCTCAGGAATATGTTCCTGAATAGGGGTTATCCAGGTGAATTCCTTGACAGTTTAATTGATGAGGTTACCTTTAAAAGAGTTTCAGGGTTCTATTTACCATTATTGCAGGGCACTATACAATGTACTGCACAATTTACTGAGGTTTTGGAAACATCACCACATAGTAACGAACCTGGACCCCTCTTAGATGAACATAACATCTCCGGCTATGTTAAATCTACTTCTACCTGTGACTTCAAGAATAGTTTTGTTATTACACACAACAAACACACCATTAGTATGTGCTCAATCATTAAGAAAAATTGGCATTTTATCTTAAATAATGCCTATTTACTTGAAATTTTGGGTTCTTTCCCCCCTTTTGTTTTTAAGAGGGGTAAAAACTTGAAGGAACTGTTGCAGACAGGAGATTTCCCATCGGTTCGACCTAGACAAACTGGGACATTCTCCTGTGGGTTTTGTAATTGGTGCAGATTACTAAAAACAGGAAACTCTTTTACCATTAGAGGGGGAAAATTTTACATCAGACACAAGATTCTTTGTGACACTAGGTCAATAATTTACATTGCATTTTGTAATTGTTGTCCGGCATTTTATGTTGGTAAAACGGACCGCAGAATGCGGGACCGTGTTTACCAACATAATTATGCCATAAAAAATAAAAAAATCGACAATGCTCTTTCAAAACAGGTTCTAGATCATGTTGGGCATAGTTTTTCCTTTATGGGAATTGACTTAGTGAAAGTTGGGATCAGGGGGGGTCCCCAACCCCTTTTACTTGAATTGAAAGAGCTGGAATGGCAATTATTATTGAATGCTCCCCCCCCCCCCTGGACTTAATGAAACCTGTAACATCTCTGTCATTCTAAAATATAAAAGTTACCTTAGGAACTAGCCTTGTATGCTAGACTTTATGTAATCTCTAACATTTTTTGTCATCTTAAGATATAAAAGTTACCTTAGGTACTATTGTACACTGCTTGAATTCAGTAAATTTATTGGGGTTCAGTATATATACATATTTGTTGAATATAATTGATAAGGCCTTATTTGCTTGGGTGTTACTTTTTTGGTAATTTAAGGTTGAAATCCTTATGGGATATTACTGCTTTCCTTAAATATTTAGGCCACCTGAGTTTAAAACTTGTACCCCATTGGTTAACCCCTTTTGCGACTATGCTGTTTGGACTAATGTTTTGTATGCGGTATTAGTAATCTGTTAGGCACTTTATAGTATGAAATGACTATAAGGATTTTTTTTTAAAAGTGTTTGACTAATGGTTAGATTAACTGTTAGGAATGTTGTTTTAGGTTGATCGTTTTATTTTTGTATACTGAAAGATGTACTGTTTTTTCTTGTTGGTTGCTAAGGATATGACATCATGGCAACCAAACTTTTTACATTTAAAAGTGGATTTGGCGCTCTTTTGTTTTGTCTGAAGAAGCTTCTGCTTTGGCCAGGAGAGAAAACGTTTTTAATAAAATACGTTTACGTTTTATCACTGGTTCCTGAGTGGTTTGGACTTGCTTTGCTTTTTTATTCAATTGTTTTGTTTTCTGTTTGGCTTCCCTAGAAGTACAATCATGATTAACCATCCATTTACATATATTGCACTTGAAGAGGGTCAAAAAAGGCCTTTGCTTTACAAGAATGGCAAGCAGGTTGCAGAGAAGGGGTAGTTTCTGAGAGATTAATCTATCTCTCCAACATGATTTATTATGTCAGAGGCTAGGTTAACATCCTTGGAATGAGTGATCCTTGTGCAGTTTGCGTTAATGTGTAGCATTGCCATCAAAGACAGATTGTAGGGTGCCCTTTAGGCCAGAAATAAATCAACCATTAGTAGTCTGTTGCAGATATAATACAGTGATAGTGATTTAAATCTTCCTGCATATGACTTGTTGGTTACACCATTTATCTTCATTGTGCAGAAACTCTGGGGTTGCTCCAGCTGTTGCAGATGTGTACTGAAGTGTATTGTACTCAATTATTGGTGGGATGAGAGCTTTTAACAATGACAATATAATGTCCTTTGATACAGATGATCTGCTCATACTCTTGAGTTGTGCTATATACAAGGGATTTGTCAACACTGTGGATGCATGGTGCTGTATGTTCAGATTCCTATGTAAGTGAGTACCCAGATCGCCTACCATTGGGTATATTTATAGACGTGTGCTGCCTATATTGTAATTAGCTTGGGTATTCAAAAAGGAATCATTATTCTTTTGTGTTCATGTAGTGTGTTTCAATGGCTCTAGTACAAATAATTTTTGTGCATTAATAGTTTTTGCAGTACATCAGTAGTGTTTGTAGATTCCGTGATTGCTCGTATTTTGCAGATGTCCACAAAGGTGGTAAGACAAAGGCTGTCTAAGTTTGTCTTCACTTCTGGGAAGTAAATACCAAACAAGAAGGGGCATAGTGAAGAACCCTGTAATATGGCCCTAGTCATTGGCCTCTTACTCATGGTGAATTCGCACACTTCAATAGTATGTGTCCTGATGGTGATCCATTTGGTTACCCACCTGTTGATATATGTGTTTCTGGCCATTTGAGACAGTTTATCTGTAATACCTGAGTATGGACTTGTGTTAAATGCCTTGGCCAGGTCTAGTTAGGTGGGATGCACTGTCTTCCCCTCATCCATGCCCTTGGTGACCTTCTTGAAGAAGTCAAACAGATTTAACAGACAAGATGTATCCTTAAGGTACCAAAAATGAGTTAGTACACACTAGGTAGATTACCTGCGTCCTTCTTGATAAGTTCCATGATGATTCCTTTGATTGTCTTACAGGCGAGGTAAGTCAGGCTTATGGTTCTATAATTCCCTGAGTCAGGTGATGGTCCTACCTTGTTCAGTTGGATGACTGTCGCTGTACACCCTTCTGCCAGAACATAGTCTGACTGGCGGCTGTGGTTAAGTAGGGATACAACTGTGTCTGCTATATCAGGTTGCAAGTTATTGAAAAGACAACCCAGGATTTTGTTAGGACCCATTGATATCATGTTTTTAGCCTTAGCGAGCGCACAGATAAACTACTCTCTTGAGAAAATAAGTCAAGTAATGTTTGCATTTATACTTTGAGTGATGTCCAGTGTGGACGGGGATAAGTTTTGATCCAAATCTATCAGCTAGCAGATTTCCTATTTCCTATGGTTGAGTATGTGTGATGCCATCAACAAATAACTTTGTGCAAAGTTGTGTATA
Organism: Protopterus annectens; assembly: GCF_019279795.1. Taxonomy (NCBI): domain Eukaryota; kingdom Metazoa; phylum Chordata; order Ceratodontiformes; family Protopteridae; genus Protopterus; species Protopterus annectens. The sequence goes on along the minus strand of NC_056736.1, from coordinate 246,063,248 downwards.
CCCCATATCATTTTGTGCTTACTTAAAAAAAAAAAAAAAATGTTGACAACACCTCCAAATACAACCGCATGTATACATCACATGCCACACAGTGGAAGTCTTCACTCAGTCATACAACTGTATCCATGCCACATAATTACATCAATTACATATCATATGCATATGTCTTTTTCACTGTAACTTTGTGTGTGAGTCCCCTGATACCATATATGGACACATTACAGATGAGGTGAATGTGGCTCATGCAGAACAGTTACTGACACAACTACTATCAGTCATACAATGCTGCTGCAGGCCACCTCAATAATCCTTGTGAATGGCAACACAGTTGTACATACAATGACCTCACAAAGGTTGCAAATTAATCTGGACAACATATATGTTTGTGTATATAACAGCATTACAACATGTGAATAAAACAAGACATTTGTGTCCATGTAATCAGTATGACTTTATAGTGATGTAGCTTACACAGCATTTAATGATGGTAGGTATACACATGCACACCCATGCCATACTGCAAATGTCACTGTGATAGTTGAATGGCACCTGGCTAGAATGTTGGTATACCCCACTACAAAAACACATGCCTTAGTAAGGAAACAACATACACAGCATCATTGAATCTCAGCAGTTATCAGGAGCCATATTACTGCAGCTGTTATGTAAGGAACATGTAATCAAATGTCAGCAGTAGACATCCATACATTACCTCAAATCACAGATTGGAATACAATGTTGTAGAGCTACCATACATCCACACCTCTACAAAGCACATGTGGATGACAACATTGACATGTGCAGTGTTCATAGGCTCATAGGACATTAGTAGGCTAACGGCCAAAATCTTATAAAATTCTAGCCATTATTATGGCATGTAAACAGAAATTGCAATATCTATAGGATGGATTTATAGTAAAGCTATGTATGTATGTGTGCATGTGTTTGATTGTATTACATACCGACTCTGTCCATATGTGACATGGGCAACACATCATGACAGAATTAACAACCACACATCCAGTGGTCTGGAGATGGCTTGTAAAGGGTCATGGCAGGACTCTGCTTCACAATGTGTGTATGCATCTTTGAGATGATGATATCCTCCAGAAAGGATGTCATGTGGACTGAGGGAAAAAAGGGGTTGCTGGATTTATGGGGCTATATTAAAGGTTATCTTGAGGGGAAGTCAAATGAAAGAAATTTAAAAGACCATACAATGATCATGATTTAACACCATCCACACAAACAGCAGTTGGCTGAGGTCAGATTTGAACATTAAACCTGCAGAGGTATAGAAGAAGGATTCCATACTATGTAAGACTAGCACCACCACATATGTCTAACTTTAACAGTGTCACAGTGCACTTTATAGAGGATGATAGCAGCATTGTATGCTGAGAAGATAATGTTTGGAGGTGTGTCTGACATAGATATAGAGTCACATCTTAGTGTAAAATTGTCTGCAAAACATTAGTTGGATGAAAATACAGTCAAGTTGACTGCTGTGAGATTACTACCCCTACCTATCTTATCAAAGAAGCTGGAGAACATAGTATTTAACATCAGCACCATGGCACAAACTTGACTTAACTTTTGTCAGCCTGCACTCTATAGAGGAATACTTCATCAGTGTGTTTTGAGAAGATGTTAGGATGATTGTCTTACATGCTACTCTAAAATGGTCTCCACAATTTCAGCTAACTGAACACAAATGCACACGCACCACACATACACACATGCACACACACACACACACACACACACACACACACACACACACACACACACACACACACACACACACACACACACACACACACACACACACACACACACACACACACACACACACACACACACTGACCACAGTGAGATTAGAGCCCCCAGCTACCCATCTAGGGAAGCACAGTATTTAACATAAACACCATAGCTCAGGTCTTATTTGAATATTGCCAGACTGCACTTTATTCCTGATGACATCTACAGTGTCTAGTGAAAAAAACATGGTATTAGGAGTGTCTCACATGCTGTTCTAAAATGGTCTGCAGAATGTGAACTAACTGAAGACAAGTACACACACACAAGCTGACAACAGTGAAATTACACCCCTTACCTACTTATCTGCCGATTACAATACTTAATGCAAGCACCATGGAATACTTCATCAGTGTGTTTTGAGAAGATGTTAGGATGATTGTCTCACATGCTGCTCTAAAATGGTCTCCACAATTTCAGCTAACTGAACACAAATGCACACGCACCACACATACACATACACACATGCACACACACACACACACACACACACACACACACACACACACACACACACACACACACACACACACTGACCACAGTGAGATTAGAGCCCCCAGCTACCCATCTAGGGAAGCACAGTACTTAACATAAACACCATAGCTCAGGTCTTAATTGAATATTGCCAGACTGCACTTTATTCCTGATGACATCTGCAGTGTCTAGTGAAAAAAAGATGGTATTAGGAGTGTCTCACATGCTGTTCTAAAATGGTCTGCAGAATGTGAACTAACTGAAGACAAGTACACTCACACAAGCTGACTACAGTGAAATTACACCACTTACCTACTTATCTGCCGATTACAATACTTAATGCAAGCTCCATGGCACAAGTCTGACTTTCATAGTATCAGACAGCACTTTATAGCACATGACATCATCAGTGCATATTGAGAAGAAGGTGTTAGGAGAAGTGTCTCACACATTGCTATAAAATGGTCTCTAGAATGTGAACTAACTGATCAGAAACACACACATAAGTTGACTGCAGTGAAAGTAAACCTTCTACCTACCTACCTATCTAAAGGTCACATAATTTAATGCCAGTGCCACAGCACAAGTCTAACTTTTATAGTATCAGACAGCACTTTATAGCTGATGACATCAGCAGTGTCTGGTGAGAAGAAGATGGTATTAGTAGTGTCTCACATACTGTTCTAAAATGGGCCACATAAAGTGAACTAGCTGAAAACAAACGCACACACGTTAACCTCTTTGAAGCAGTCACCAAAGCCATAGACTAGGGTAAAGTGGTTCACATAGCCTATCTAGATCTTGCCAAGGCTTTTGACACCATACCCCATTCTGGAATTTAAATAAACTCACTAAACTGGGTATAAATCCCTATGTCACAAGATGGGTTGCCAACTGGCTCACTGACAGAACCCACACTGAAAAGTAGCAGACTCCAAATCTAACTTCAGACCATTGACAAGTGGAGTACCACAGGGTTCAGTCCTGGTTCTCTCCTGTTTGGTATCTACTTTTCTGAAGTACAGGCTAACACAGAAGGTCTTTGGCTAATGAAGTTTTCAGATGACTGCAAGCTAGGAGCCATAATTGAAACTCCTAATGATGTGGGCATCCTACAAAAGGGCCTCACTAAGACAGATGCCTGGTGTCAAAGCCATGGCCTCAAGTTCAATGCCAAAAAGTGCATTGTCATCCTTTTTGGTAAAAACTCTGTATCCATGAGCTACCACATAGGTGGTAGTCTACTTAACACCAAATGTGTGATAAGAGACCTTGGGACACAGGTGGACAGTAGTATCTACTTTGATAATCACATTGCCACAGTAGTCAGGAAATTCTTCTATGTGGCACACCTCATCACAAAGGTTTCTCATCCAGGAAAAAGGAGGTAATTGTTCCCATCTACTCATCACTCATTAGACCCATTATAGAGTACAATGCCCCTTTTGGTATGTACCTCACAAAGCATCTACAACAACTGCAAAGGCTGCAGAAATACCTCACAAAGAGGATTACCAGCCTCAAACAGATGCCCCACACAGACCGTCTCAAAAAACTCCAGCTTTACTTGGTCGCATATCGCCTACTCAGAGGCGATCTCTGCCTAACATACAAAGCTATGTCAAACCCAGAGCTGCTGGACATGCTCCACTTAAAGAAATTCCAATCCCTCCAAGCTACACACTCTAGGGACCTAAACCTTGTCACCACAATAAAAAGAACATACAGGAGGGATAGATTCCTGTACCAGAGACTTACCATACTCTGGAACAAACTACCTATCTATATCAAACAAAGCTCCTCATTAGCACTCTTCAAGAAAAAATCTTGATGGTTGGATGGGAAATAGGAAATTCACCCCAGGAATAACCTCTGTGGCTCTGCTCAATAGGGGCACAGGAAAATAATGTTCTTGGGTGGTGAAAGCCGGGGTACCTTTTTGGCTAGGCTTGTATAGGTCCTAGGGCTGTCAGCCTAGTACCTACCTATGAACCTATGAACCTATTGGAATCCTTACCTACTTAATGAAATGGCACAGTACTTAACACAAATACCACAGCACAAGTCTGACTTTCATACTATCAGCCAGCACTTTATAGCACACAACATTATCAGTGTATGTTGAGAAGACAATATTAGGAGGAGTGCCTCACACACTGCTCTAAGATGTCAGCATCAGTGAGATTGGAATCCCTACCTACTTAATGAAAGAGCACAGTACTTGACACACATGCCACAGCACACGTCTGACTTTCATACTATCAGGCAGCACTTTATAGTACATGATGTCACCAGTGTATGTTGAAAAGTAGATGTTACGAGGAGTGTCTCACATGCTGGTCTAAAATACACACATTCACCATAGTGAGATTAGGTCCCCTACCAACCTATCAACATGTCATAGCACTTAATGCAAGTGCCATGTCACAAGTCTGGCTTTCATAGTGTCAGACAATATCTCATAGCTAATGACATCAACAGTGTGTGTTTGGGAGAAGATATTGTGAGGCCTGTATGAAATGGATGTGCAGGCATGTATGACTGCAACAACTATTGTTAGGTTATAGGCTCATCCTTTTCTGACTATACACACACACACACACACACACACACACACACACACACACACACACATATTGACTGCAGTGAGATTAGCACCCCTACTAACTAAATACACAAGATAGATAATATAGTACATACCACAAGCACTATGGCATGGCTTTGGCTTTTACTTGTTTGCACAACACTTTATAGCAGATGCTATAATCAGTGTATGTTTGCAAGAAGATACTGGGAGGCCTGTATGAAATGGCATGAATGACTGTACATTTTTTTGTTCACCATGACACTTAATGCTAACAGTAGGATTAAGACTCATGCTCTTCTGACTGTGCACAAACACCAGTTGAGTGGAGTGGAACTACAACTCCTACCTAAATAGTTACACAAGCTAGAGTACACAGTACTTAGCTTTAGCCCAAGTGCCATGGCAGAAGCCTAATTTTTAAACTGTTGCTGGACACTTTATAGTGGATGACATAATCATTGTATGTTTGGGAGAAGATGTTTGGAGGCTTATATGAAATGGCTGTGTAGGCATGTACTGCTGTAAAACAAATTTTCTTCATTCCATTGCATTGCTGACTGTAGGAAACAGACTCATTCTTTTCTGATAGTGCAAAAACATACACCCATACCAGTTGACTGCAATGAGATTAGAATCACTGTCTAACAAATTACACAAGTTAGCAAACACAGTACTTAACGCAAGCACCATGACACAAGTCTAGTTATTATACTGTTGCTGGATACTTTATAATGTTGGCATGTATGACTAAACATCTTGCTTTCATGACACTTAATTGCTGACAGTAGGATTAGGATGCAAGCTCTTCTGTCTATGTGCACATGCACTTACCCGTACATACAGACACACACAATGCTGCTGCTAGGGTAAGTGAACCCCTGCCTAATTATTTTGTTCCCATCTGCAGAACACTGTAATTAATGTTTGAGCCATCCCTGAGGTATGCATTTTTCTTGTCATAGTGGTATTTATAGATGATGGCATCATTATATACTGTAGGTAACATAAACTGTTATGAGAGTGGAGTGCAAAGTGTGGACTTTGGGTTTTCTGTTTTGTCCCAATGCGCAGATAGACTTTAAAAGACAGTTTCTCAGACTAGATGCAACAAGCTGTCAGCATGCTGTAGAACTGAGACATATGCACCTGTTTCTCAATATGTTGTGTACATTACACACTTACAGTTACATACAGACATCTTTTGTGATAAGCATGAATGGAACTGTGAATGTATGTGTGTTCATATTTGTCATGAATTGATGTCCACATTAAGACATGCATAAAACAATCTGAATGTCTATTATCAGTATAAAGCTTTAGATGGTGTAGCAATGTGGTTGTGCTACTTATTTTTGTAGTGTAGTTGGCATTTGAGAACTCTTACTGACATATCCATTTTCAAGTGCATGATTGCAGGGCACACATGAGTCTGAGTAAATATGTGTTTAGTCACTAATAATTCCCTTCCCTTTGTTTGTATTTTGTATGAGCTGTAATGGGATGAAGACTAACTTTCCATTAAATGTACTAATACATGCCAATCAGCTCTTTCCATATCACATCACCAAGCAACTGGTTTGTGCAATCGAAGACAAAGTATTTGCACATGTGAGATTAACACTGAATGAAATCAACTTGAAGTTGGGAATTACTTATGCATATATGCTAGGGTAGAACTAGCAGGCAGATACTATGGTGTGCACACTGTATTTTATATTGGAAATATTGTGTCATAACTTTTAAAACATTAAGGAGTGTTGCTATTGCCTTTCCTGTTTGCACAAAATTAAGTGATGAGCAAACAATGGTCTCTGCTTAAATGGGAAAATAGTAATATTTTGATTGATTCACCTTCCTTTATGCAAACAAGCTAAGTGCAAGACATGGCCATCAGCACTTTGGACAATACTGAGTGTAAGAAATACAGCTGCTGCCTAGCTTTCCCTATGGCAGCAGGTGTAAGAGTAATGAGCTCATATTTTGAGTGCAAATGACAGGTTTGGAATTCAGCTTAAACGAGTTTCTTTACACTTGTTGTCAGGATGGCATTATATAAGTATATGTAATAATTTCAGCAAATGTTTGAGGCAATGACTACCGTGAAGTGCTGTATAAAAATGAACATACGGATCTGCATTTTTATACATTCAGGAGTCTAAATAAATGTTAGAGTAAATGTTTCATAGTACTGCTTTTAATCTAATGTAACTGTGTGTTCCTTTAGTGCAGTGAGTTTAAGCAGCATTGAATTGAGGTAACCACACTATACCACAGGATAATGAGGAGCCATTCACTGTCACTAGACACTGGTGTGTGATACCAGAATCCATGCAAACACATAGGACAAAAAGTGAAAGACTCTATTAGGAGGCAGGTCTGTCATATGTGTGTGGCATGTGATTCTATTTTTTGACCAGATTAAAGATGTGAAAATGAGGAAGATAGGAAAGTGGTGAAATGGGGGGGGCAAGCAAGGGGAAGAATGAAAGGGAAGCAATATAGAATTTTGCAGGAGGAAATTGGGAAAGAATCATAGCTATCCACTTTTCCAACAGTGTAATATGAACATGCATATAAAATTGGATGAAATGGGACTGTCACCACAGCACAACTGGGTGGCAATAAAGTAATCATGTTGTATAGCGAATTGGACCAGATCAAGTTTGTCAAGAAGACACATGTATGAAGTAGAGACCTATGTATGGGACAATTTTTTATATTTTGTTCCAGTAAAGGAGGAATGTTGGGTAAAGTAAAGTAAATAAGGTAGGTTTGGAAGTAGGTGCAGACAAGAAAAACAAGACAAAGACAAGGATAATGCGGGACATAAAAGGTTGGTGAACACCATGACTGAGAATAGGAAGGGGACATTGGAGGCTCATGCCCATCTTGTATGGGGACAGTGAGAATATTGTCACCCTCAAAACCGTCATCACTGTTCCTTCCTCAGCTGCCTGTTGTAGTGCTTGATGTGTTTGTTTCCTCAGCATTCCAATGAGAATCTTCCCCGTACGGGTGAAGTGTGCAGTAATGGTACCTTCTACTACCTCAGGCACCATGCCTGGCACTCCTGGCAGGTGACAAAAACCTACCTCTACCAGTACTCCTGGAGGGTACCAGTGCATTAGCTGCCAGGTTAATGCTACCTGGTGTTGAGGGTTCAGGTCGTACAGGGGCTGCAGAGGCAGTACTGCCAAGCGGTGTCCCAGATGTGCTTGGCATTGGTGCAGCAGCCATTGCAGGAATGGCAGGCTGAGGCACACTGGTTGGCTACCTGCTTGTGCTGGAAATCATTTTGTCAGTTGTCGGAAAATTATGACATCAGAATGGTATGATCACACATATAAAATTAAAAGAGAGATAAGAGGTGAGTAAGAGAAAAAAGAAGAAAAATATCATTAGAACCATCATATGTCATGTACAATAAATTCTTACAATAAAATATATATTTACTTTTATGTTAAAAATCAAAAATAGAAATGAGAATTGTTTCAAATAGTCCTTGCACTATGCATATATTGCACATATGCTTTTAAAAATAAAAAAGATTAAGTTAACAACATAACATTTATGCCAATTTTGTTGAAATTAATATTTAGCATTTTTATTAATATTTTAGTATGCATTTGTTACTTGTGAGATTTGAACCCACAACATCTGAATACATTATTACAACTGACTCCTACAATTACTTTCAGATAAAGAATGAAGCATGCATGCTTGATTTTACAGTTAAGATATGCATTATTAATTTGCTACTATTGTATGGAAGAGCAACACTTTCAATAAAATAATTATTAATTTGTGCTGCATGCATACCCCTTGCTTCACTTAGTCTTTCTAAGCATTCAGCAGCGCCTTCCAGTTTGTTGAAATCTCCTGGGCAACTGTAAACTAAAGAGGATAGAAAAAAAGAGCATTATGCATACCAGTCTCGGCCATCTCCAGCTCTGTATATAATTTAAAGTTGTCTGTATACTTATACAACTGTGTGTTTTTAGCAGTCCTAAACTCATCCAGCCACTGGCTTAGTTGTTTCTGCTTGTGCCTTTTCAGGTCATTGTAATGGTACCTGCATTGCTGTACAGAGCATGGAATGCAAGTCAAACTGGAGACAGCCTTGACTAGACTTTTCCAAGCCTCTGATTTATATTGAGATCTGGTATAGTCCCCCTGCAAAAGTCTACAGCTATTGGGCTTTATAAGGATTCCAGTAAATATTCTGGACTTCACTACACCCCATATTTGAGCCCTAAATTGGGTACCTTAATTTCTAGCTCCTGCCATGTCTACACAGGTCATCCAGCAACAGTTAAAGTGCTTTCCTGCCAATTTGTGATATCACATTTTATAGCTATTGCACAAACCCATACAACCATGCCAACTGCATTTGCATGATGTTAAGAGGAGAACAACAAAGCCATACAGAGAGGAAGGCAGTGTATGAAATAGGAATGGTAATATCACAGGTGGAATTAGTTTATGGCTTGAATGCTGCTGCTGTACAGTTAGATGACTTAACTTTTCATGCATGCACTGGGGCTTATAAATGTCATAACTTGACACATTTTGTTGTGGCTTTAAACACTGAAAAAATAGTTTGTACAATGTGAGATTCAAACCTATGTAAAATAGAGAATGCATGTTATTGCACATAGATTTTTTCCTCCTTGTCACAGAAGACATATTTGCCAAACCTGCTCATTAATTATATAGGCACATTAAAGAGTGAGTGGTTAACCATGAATGTACATGTGTGGCCTAATGAGGTCCTGGTTTATACATTCATGGGCATATGACTATCACTGAAGTAAAAAGTCCATTCCAGAGCAGAAAATATACTTTTAATTACAGAAACATAATTGTCAAGATACACTCAGCCACACATATAATTCATATGATATCCACTGCTATGCATAGTTATTGTTATGTATAATTATCTCTATACTGTTCTTTATTTTTAAAAATTGAGTTGAACAGCATCACGAAAATATGGAGTCTGCTAGAATAGGACCCTGGCTGATCTGTATTGTGGTCATAAGCTTACACAAATTGTCACAGGAAATGGTGGGCAACAGGTGTATTTTTTATACTCATTACTGTCCAGAGTGCACATTGCCACTGAAGACTTGATTGGCAGATATGCTCATTAATTATATAGACACATTAAAGAGCTGAGTAGTTTACCATCTATGTGTTTGACATGAACGTTCAGGAAATTATTTTTTTAATTGTGTAACCATAATTGTATTGATAATCACAGTTAGACATATAATATATATGATATCATATGTATGCTAGAATCTCTTGCGGTACATAGCTATTTCATAGGTTCATAGATTAATACTAAGCTAACTGCCCTTGCTAGCCATTTTAAGCCTAGCCAATTATCCCTTGTGAGACTCGAACCCTGCACCTTGTGTTTGTAAGGCAAACACCTTAACCATTAGGCCACCCTCCCAACCCTTTATATTTATATGTATTTATATTTATATGTATAATCCTTTTTATATTGTTATTTTTTTATTTAAATTACAGTGGACCAGCATTCGTAAAATGTAGAGTTTGCTGGAATAGAGCCCTAACTCACCTGTATCAGGAAATTATTTTTTTACTTGTGTAACCATAATTGTATTGATAATCACAGTTAGACATATAATATATATGATATCATATGTATGCTAGAACCTCTTGCGGTACATAGCTATTTATATGTATAATCCTTTTTATATTGTTAATTTTTATTTAAATTACAGTGGACCAGCATTCGTAAAATGTAGAGTTTGCTGGAATAGAGCCCTAACTCACCTGTATCATGGCAATCAATTTACATCTGTTACAGGTAGAGCTAGGTGGTGCTGCGGTAGTGTTGTTGCCTCATAGCAAGATGTCCCGTTCGATTCTCAGCTAGAGCGTCTTCTGTGTGGAGGCATATGTGAATGGGGCATGCCTTCATTGAAGGTTGTGCATCAGGGCTGGTAATCCGGTACGTAAAAATCCACTACCAATCATTAGCGGACCGGAGTTCTGCTGTGGTGACCCCTAACCGGGAAAAGCCAAAAGACACAAACAAACAAACAGGTAGAGCTAGGTAACAGATGTATTTTTTACATTCTGTACTGTGTATGAGTGCTGACTGTCCTGCATCGTGACTTAGCATGTTTGCACACTAAAAGACCACGCATGTTCCATGCATCATTTTAGAAACTGACAATGTCCCTTTATTGTCTGCAAGTGTTGTAGAACTACAGCTGTTGTGTATGCATGCTGACCGGCTTGCAATGCCACTTAGCGTGCTTTTGCAATGGAAGGCAAAAGATGGCACAATGTACCTTTTTGAAGTTTACAATGTTTCCTTATTGTCTCTAGCATTACACTGTGTTTGTGCTTATGTGAGCAATGATAAACAAGACAGGCAAAGCATAATATGCATTATTATTATAAAAATTGTTTATTAATTGTTATTATTAAAAGAAAAATGCAGGATGGACCATGATCTACATATCCTATGTGCTGTGTACTTTATTGCATTTACTAGATGTGTTACACATACAGTTGATAAACAGCTCTAATTTATGCTTTCCTTATCGAAGCAACTTCCATTAATTCTAAAATACTTATCCATGTCACCATATTTGTGCTTAGCCACTCCCTGCACAAATGTTAATATTTAAAAAATATTACAAAATACATTTTAACACATGCCACAGGTTTTTATACAACTCTGGATTTGAGCTGTCATACTAATTAACCTACAAAATACACTAGGATATGGTTGTCATACCTCCACACTCTCCTAGACTAATGGGACAATCCTGCAACACTTGTGTGGAAATTAGACACAAGGGATAACTCAAAAATTAACAAAGATGACATGCAGCTACACTTACAGCCAAATAACTATCACAAAAGCCAAAATAATAAAACAGAATGCAAAATCTAAAAAACATACAAACAAACAGTAAAAGAATATAATAAATACAGACATTTCTACTTTTCTGGAGCAGGCCTACAACTGATAAAACATAATGAAAACAGTATAGGTTAGTCAGACAAGCAAATATTTAATTAAAAAACACAGTAATCACATACGCAAAATGCAGCTATGTCAGCATTTCTTACTGAATTGCCACAGAATCAACTTTGCATCAGGAACACAAATCGTGCATACAAGCAATTCCTATTTCCTCTACATTATTAACAAAGACGTATACACTTGTGCGCTCTCATTTGTTTATGCATGTGTTGCTTACATATTTATTGCAATGATTGATCAAGCAACCATTTGTGACTATGTTTGCACATATGCAGCTCTGTCCTCTCTTTGTATTGTATTTTTTCTTCTCTTGTCTGTGCAATACTCTCAGACATGCAGTTTATAGTGCATTTTATATCATTGGCCTTTAAATGTATGATAAAAATACATGACAGTGAAAAACATTTTTCAGCAAATGCAGGAGAGTTTAGCTATTTGTAAATAAAATTATAAACATGTGCTGTTTAATTCCATTTAAAAGCTTGCTAAAGTTACTGCTACACTTTGTGTGTCCTAGGTGGCTCGCCCAATGTAGGTAAGATAGTCTGATTTATGCATGTGTGGCTTACATATTTATTGCAATGATTCATCAAACAACCATTTGTGACTATGTTTGCACATATGCAGCTCTGTCTTGTCTTTGTATTGTGTTTGTTCTTCTCTTATCTTTGCAATACTCTCAGACATGCAATTTATAGTGCATTTTATATCATTATCCTTTAAATGTATGATAAAAATACATATCAGTGAAAAACATTTTTCAGCAAAGACAGGAGAGTTTAGCTATTTGTAAAGTAAAATGATAAATGTGTGCTGTTTATTTCCATTTAAAAGCTTGCTAAAGTTACTTCTACACTATGTGTCCTAGGTGACACGCCCAATGTAGGTAAGATAGTCTGAATTGCTGTTGTGTCTTCCTTCTCCCTCCCACTCATCATTCACAGTTGGAATCCATTACTAACAGTGAGGTAGTGCCTACACTTCCTTTACACCTGCTACATGAAGTCAAAAGTTGTGGCTTCAGCAATTCTAATGAGTTCAGACCTCATTTGCATCTTCACCTCACTTAGAGGCCTGAATCTACACTATAAAAAGGTAACCATGTAGATAGGGAAGATAAAGGCTAGGAGACTTGTGCATTCAGAGAAAACAGAAGATTGCTATTCCTTTTTAGTTATCCTCTGAGAAGACTTAAAATTTTGCTAAGATAGGATTGCATTTTTCAAGTATATTCTAGATTTTGTAACATGTTACAAGGTAAATTGTATATATGTAGTAGAACATTAAACTTTTATCTGTATGCATTTCTTATAGATAACTGCTGGCATAGGCATTTTTGGCAGGCATTTACATTTCTCATACAGATGGGTTATTAATTTTATCACAAGTGTTATTGTTAAAATTATCTTACAGTCTCTATGTTATTTCAGGGAAATATAATGTACCATGTCAATGACACAACCACATAACCTTCAGTTTTAATAAATGCAATGTGTGTCTCCAGTGCTTAATGTTGAAAAATGTATGTATATAAGAAGGAATTTACTTAGGTGATATTTAGGTGTTGTATCTTTCTGTGTTTTATGTCACAATAGGATTATGGTACCAAATCGTACAAATCCCAGGAAATCCCCTTTCAGTGACTCTGGAAATGATGTAATAATGCAGGTGTTAAGGTGCCATGGTACCTTTCTGCTTGAGAGATGATATAGCTGACAGATTGCAGGTTTGGAACCAGATAGTCAGTGATGTCAATCCCTTAGGGGGTTGCACCAAGACTTATGACCAGGTACATCATAGGGCCACTGATATGATTTCATCAGCCTGGAGGAGAGCAGCTGTAGTTGCCCATGTACAGCTGGCTACAGGGGGAGGCTGGCTGCTTCCAAGCCACCACTGACACCAAATGAGGAGTTCCTGTCAACTGCCAGAGATCCAGAAAACTCAGTGGAAAGTACAGATCGACATGTGAATGACATCAGTGCTGACATATCTGAGAGGATAAGCATGTGCCAGGAGAAGCTTCCAGGTAAACTTACCTATGGCAAGTTGGAATATTTGCTTGTATAGTAAAATATGGAAAAATAACTAATACTTCCTGTGGATTTTTTATGAACCTATTAATAAATTAGTAGACTTGATGCATTGTTCACTATACATGGGCCAAGGGTGGATGTGTCAGTCAAGTTTCAGTTAAAATTATTCTTAACAGACATACAAGCAAAATTGTGTATTCACCGTCCCCCTGTGTTATTGCAATTATGATGTTTAATTTAAGCCCTTACCTTGCTTCATTTCTTCCAGGACCATCCTCCCTACCAAGTGTGGATTCATCAACACATGGTAATCCAAAAATGTTTTCTTTGATTAATCATGACCATTTATCAGATACTTGCATTTATCTGTATGTGTGATGTGGGTGAAATGAGTGTCTGTATTGCTGTACCATCTGCACTAATGGTATCAATATTAGTTTGTTATCATACAAATTGCTTTAAATATTTAGTGTAGTATTAATTTCATTTCTGTTCTTGCTGCTTATTATCACAGGTGATCCTGCAGTGGAAGTGTAAGACTCTTACCACCTGATATCAGAGTATCTGTAGACACTGATGATAATGGTGGCCAAACAGAGGCACAGTTGGGGGGTGCAGAGGTTCAATCTGACACTGAGGTTGACATTCAGCCATCCCCTGTATTTTCCTCAGACATAGTCAGTAGGCATATGCATACCCATTGCACTGAGCCCTCAGATATTGGACAGGTGGAAGGTGACACACTTGATCAAGGTAGTGTGGTAAATGTGGTTTCAGTTCTGGAAGACTACGGTCCTAGCCAAAGTGTGGGTGAGGTGGCATGCAGGAAGTTGTTAGGGGTGCTCAGAGAAGGCCTGCTGCCCATCCTCCATCTGATCCAGATGTGTCATTACATGCCACTTGATGTATGTTTAGGGCTATTATGGAGGAACAGGCATGTTCCACTAGGACCACCAAGGACATACTTATGGTTATAGGTGTGGCACAGGCTGACATGTGTGTCTGCCTATGCCATTTGGCCGATTCAGTGGATTGTGTGAATGACACAATGGAATGGGCAGTGTCTGTGATGGGACATCTGCTGGGAGGGGGGGCAGAATCCACATGGACAAAGGTCAGCATCATCATCTGATGTTAGCCAATGTGGATATGCCAAATCACTCTCCTATAGCATTACTTCCACTGCTCTATCAGTGATTGAGGTTTCCACACCCAGATATGGTAGGCTATGGTTTCATGGCCCTAGGCATACTCATGAAGAGAGCTCATCCAGCAGACATCAGTCACTTTCAGGTAGCAGCAGCACATCTAAATATTGGCATGGACATGTCAGTGCAAGTCCGGACAGAGCCATTTCTTGCAGTCAGGGGTGACAGTGATGAACTGTTATCTCTACCACAAATGGCTCACACCTGTCCAACATGCCAACATGAAGAGCTAGCACAGAGCTTGGCTGTGTCTTTGCAAACACTCACACATACATTTCACCTTGAGTGCCCATACTGACATACACACGTAACAGGTACACGTGTCACTCATGATGCCTACAGCTCATTCTGTCTCAGTGGCCATTTGATAATTTATCTAAATTTCTGCCTGCCTGTCTTTCGTACTCAGACTCACCGTCTTTTGTGTCAGCTATGGCCTACTGCCTACCCCCAAGCAACACCCTGTGGCAATGATGAAAACTGCGGCTTTGGATTCAGGGATACATAAGTCTTTTGTCTGATGCACAGGGTGCATGGCTGACTGAGTGCTTAGTATATACGTTTTTGTCATGCTCTTTTGAAATTGTGCTGCTTTCTTATAAGTTTTTGTACTGTGAGTATCTTTACTTCATGAGGCCTATTAGTTGACAGAGAACACATTTATTGAACTAAGTCAGTCCTGTTACATACTGAAGTCACTGCTGTGAAACTCACCCACTTTCTACTTATGTGCTTTGCAAGTAACAGTATGAAATTTGCACTATTTGTGCTATCCTTCACAATATTATTCTGAGAAAACAGCTTCAACAGGAACATCAAGGGGAAGGGGCACACATCACACCACCAATGGTAAGGTCACCACAGCCACATGCAGGTGAGGAGTCAGAGGGGAACCAACAGCCATTTATTTGTTTTCTTAGCCATTTCCTATTCCAAGTTTGATACTTACCTTGATAGTCCAGCAGTTAAAGTATTTTAATTCGAGGCTGATTCTGTTTAATGCCAAGAGTACACTACCATTACATAGGTAAGTAAAGGTTGTGAGCATTTCCTAGCATCAGTTTTACTGTATGTATGTATGTACATTCGATGAAAGTTGTACCCTCTTAGGCAGTGAGCATGTGTGCTATCCATTGCCTCTTGGCCAGGGCAAGAGCATATTGTGCATGTCTAAGTGTACTGACACCTACAGTGGCTGGTGGTTCCCCCTCTGACTCCTCACCTGCATGTGGCTGTGGTAGCGACCTTGCCAGTGGTGGTGTGATGTGTGTCCCTTCCCCTTGGTGTTCCTGTTGAAGCTGTTTTCTCAGAATAATATTGTGAAGGATAGCACAGATAGTGCAAATTTCAGCACAAGTACAGGGATTGTACTGAAGGGGTTCCCCTGATGTTTCTCTGCACCAGATCTGGAATGTCAGCACCCAAAACAGCTCTATGATATTCCTTGTTTGAATATGTGCCTCATTATAGTGTTCTTTAGTGGGTGGGTGTATGTGCATTTCTAATGGGTATCATCAGCCATGGTTTGAGTGCATACCCTCATCGCCCAGTGAATGATCTTGTGGGATATCCCCCCCCCCACCTCAGAAAACCTCCGATAGAGTTGAGAGTTGTACCAGATATGGGAGTCATGGTAACAGCCAAGGTTGCCAGCACACACGCATTCAGGATGATTCCCTTAGCATTACACATGACCTGGTAGTTAATGGAGCCATTTCTCTTTACGTACACCCTTCCCTGTTACTCAGGTGGTGCTATAATCTCAATGTGTGTGCAGTCTATAGCACCCTAGATTTCAAGGAAGTGTGCTACAGGGTAGAAATCCTACGTAGTTGTAGCTCTGCTCTCAGATGTATGGGGGAAATATATGTAGTCACCGGCATGTTGTACCATAGCATCTAGGAACTGATGGGGGATCCTGGATGCTGATACCTGTGACATCCCACAGTATATCCTCTGTCAGTCTCTGGAAGGTTCCTGTAGCTAATATTCTAAGTGCTACACATACCTTATTTTCCACAGTTATTGGTTCATATCAGTTTGCCCTTGCTCTTATTTGAGGGCAACAGAGATTGCAAAGTTCCTATAGTGTGCCTCTATCCACCCCATAGCACTATACATTTTCCACTTCATGCAGACCATGAAAAGTTAAGCAGAGTCTAAGCACCCTTCTCCTTCTTAGCTGAAGTCTATTATCATCATCAGCAGCATATATCTGACCCTGTTGCATATACATGTGCAGAAGAGCAACAGCAACTCCTAACATTCTTTCTGAGTAGAGTAGTTTCCTTGGCTGTATTCCAATAGATTTTGGAATTTAATGTCAGAAAATCTTTATTGTGTGTACATGATTACTTTATAGCTTGTTGAATAGCTCCTCCATCTTGGATTGGTTGATTGGCATACAGTTCAGCTACTTATGCTGTAATTAGCATGCCTTGATGTTTACCTTGTTTGGGTGGTTCTGCATGCCGTTTAGACCATTTACTGTATACAAATCGACATGCTACAGTGTGTGTGTGTGTGTGTGTGTGTGTGTGTGTGTGTGTGTGTGTGTGTGTGTGTGTGTGTGTGTGCACGTGTGCGTGTGTACGTGTGTGCATGTTGGGCCACAACGTGAAAACAATTTTACATAGCCATGTAGGCTTTATTGAATCTGGACCTATATCTATATTCTGTTTTGTCTGAGTGCAAATTGTAGAATCTACTCACAATTTATATTTTTTTTTATTCCTTTCATATCTTATGTACCTATAAAACATTTTCCTACTATGCTCAATATCTTTATATAAAGTTTCTTCAATTTTTTCTTAATTTTGTCTCATATTATGTTTACTTTGTCTGCCCAGTTTGTTTGCTTCAGTTTTCAAAATTGTAGTTCAACCTCTTTTTTATTTTATATTTTTGTTTCTCACTTTAATCAATTATCTTGTTCCTATGGAAATATGCAGTCCTGATGTTGTGTGCCTAGGTCAGTGATTGTGAACCTATGACATGTGTGTCAAAGGTGACACAAGCCATGACATTTTGGGTGACACGCCAGCGATCACCAACACCCGAATTACCAAAGAGACTCCTTTTGCATTCGTTGCTCATGTGAAGTGCACTGAATTATTTTGTGCCAACAACTTTTGACATGCCAAACCCAAAAGTTCACCATTACTTGACTAGATTCTGATGTTAAGCATTTTTTTTCTGATTTTTTGCATTCAAAAATTTCTCTTTTAAAATTTTCCGTATTTCATCTGACTGCATCACTCCTATAGTTTTCCAGAGTGACTGTTTTGCTTATGTATCATCTGCTTTAATCTTCTGTGCATTGGTATAGCTATGAGTTTTACAGAATTATCTAGCAAAAATTAAATATTACCCTGTGATCATTGCACATCAACAGTGGTAAAACCTGACATGAAGTAACAGTTATTTCTTCAGGAATACAAGCAATTTCTAGCATGTTCTATTCCCTGGTAGGCTTTTTTGCAGCCTGAAGCAATTGTATCTGAACATGAGTTATAAATAATTTACTTTGCAATGATGTTGAATCAATATTAGTCCAGTCTGTTTCTGGTAAATGTATGTCCTTGGCTACTATTATTTTTTCCGCCTGTATTTCATACAAGAAATGTATGAATTCCTCTAGGTCATCAGCACTTGACATCGGTGGTCTTTACACTCCAACAGTTGTTATATGTTCCAAGGTTTTCTTTACTGTCACACTTACACAATCTACAGTATTGGTGTTATCATGCAACATGTAATAATCACGTCTCATTGCAATCTTTAATCCCTATAATAATACCTCCACCTGATTTTTTGTTAAAATATCTGTTACAGTAAATGCATTTATTCCCTGACAGGAATGGTTCCCAGTAATTGTTCTTTAGCCATGTTTCACAAACAATAACAAGATCAATCTGATGGGAATGTAGCAAATGCTCCAATGTTTTCAGTCTTTGTGATTGCATCAGCTTTGTACTGACTTGGGGCTTAACAGCTTCTATAACTTCATCTGTAGTTCTTACGCTAATATGTCTTTTCATTTTAGCACATGGAATTGTCTGTCTCACTTGGCAGTAGAGTCAGTTGGCACTGGTAACTAATGTAGGGTGACACGATTTCAGGGTAATCCTATTGGCTACGCTTGCAAAGGCTCCAGGGCCACTAGCCTAATACACACCTATGAATCTATGAACCTATGAAAATCTTTGATTTTGTCATGTTTTTAGCAGCATATGTCCACTTCTATCACCAGGGGTTGTATTCCATTGACACTGGGGCCAGAACGAAATGTATAACCCAACTTATCTCTGCAAACTCACATTATATGCAGAATTTCCTTCTGTATAAGCCCAAAAGGGTTTCTGCATCTTCCAAAGAAATTTCCAAATATCTCCCTATGCTGATGGCATACAAGCATAATGCACAGATTAGGACTAAGGTTACCCAGGCGCAGTTAGGGGCTCAGGCGCTTTATACGATATCACAGAGAATGGGCATGCACAACCTAGTGGGAAAGAGTGAATCCTGGACTGTTCATGCCACAGTTAATCACTCATTCACTTCAAGAAGTCAAGAAAGGAGTCAAATAAGTTTGGCAGTGGTAGAAGAGCAAAGTGGGTAGTGATGGCAGCTTGGTTGGTCATACAAAGGAGCAGAGGCAAATTGACAGGCAGATATTGTCTACCAGTGAGGTAAGTGCCCACATCGCTACTTAAGGGATGGGGTTTTTCTCTTTATACAAAAATAGTTCTCATTACTAGGATGCCAAAAAACACACTGCGACCCCAGTGTTTTCCTGGATGATCTCCTTTCTGGACAGATCTCATCATATAGTTTCTGCTGGGAAAATTCTTCATCCTTAAGGAATAAATGGGATGAACCACAATAATCAATGACTGTCAGAGGGTGATAAATCACTTACATTAAAAAGAAGAAAAAGGAAAGAAAAAAAATTACCTGATAGCTCTTCCAGCTCCTGTTCTATTGCACAAATAAACATACAGCTTCCAACAGTATTCTTATTGGATAGTTTTTGTCCACCTCCAGAAATCTTCACCTGAAACAACTCCTAGGCTAATCCAGATACATTTAATGGATATGCCACTTCAGAGTCCAGTAACATCAGACATAACTTTTCACCAAGATAAACTAACTTACTTTTAAGTTTCATGTGACACCTGTTATAGCCCTTCCCTAACTGTTAGGTTGATCCTCACCATGAGGAAATGTCATCCTGAAACTGTGGGTTTAGCCTACCAATTTAATGTAAAAAGTCCATTCCAATAATTACCTTTATTGAACGGTTAAGTAAACAATAATTTTAAGCAAAAAGATGCAAAACAACATAGTGTACGATATAAGCATTTATCTACACATGATACAGGCACATTCAGTTTCATTGGCATCAACATACCTTGCAGAATCTCTAACAATGCCTGCCATTACAAAGTAAGAAAGAAAATAGGCTGATTATTTTAAAAGGAGCTTTTTTTCTGTTCTGGTTTAAATGAACATTTACAAAAATCAATGTTAATGAGGACAGCATAATACATTAGTGGATATAAGTAACACTGATGATTTATTTGACTTTGTGATCCTTGGTATCTATAGATCAGCAAATAGGGGGATTGGCTCATTTTGTGCATCTTAGCCAGCATAAATGTGTACTCACAGAGACTGAATAGTGGGTATTATAATGGTAAAGCACTGAAGAGGAGACATATCTATTAATTGATCATATCTGCTAATAAGTTTATATCCACCATCATTTCTGAATATGGGCTTTTCTTGTTGTCTAAATACCTGACTGTGGTGCTGGACAAGGTGACACCTTAGTTCCTGTTTTCTGGTGAATTTACAAATTATATATGTGTGTGTGTGTGTGTGTGTGTGTGTGTGTGTGTGTGTGTGTGTGTGTGTGTGTGTGTGTGTGTGTGTGTCTACATACATACAGTCACATATATCTATCTATATGTATACACACACACACACACACACACACACACACACACACACACACACACGTACACTTCTATTAGCATATTATATATTTGTATGGATTTATTTAAATTTATCTAATGCACATTATGTCTAAGTGGTTCTATCTTAGTACATCGACATTTCGAAATAGCGAAAACGGATTAACCGACACCGATGCCAGAAGATCGACAAGGCAGAAGACCGATGGAGGAAGACACCGACGCTGAGAAGCTGCGATGGGGAAAGGATGTGTAAGTATGCGGTAGTGACGGACGATAGGGTGCGAGTAAGGTAAGTGTGCGATGCTGGTGTTTTGTAGGGGTAGGGGTGGGATAAGTGAGATAGGGTTAGGGCGCGGGTTAGGTGAGTGTGCGAGTAAGGTAAGTGTGCAATGTTGGTGTTTTGTAGGGGTAGGGGTGGGATAAGTGAGTTAGGGTTAGGGCGGGTTAGGTGAGTGTGCGAGTAAGGTAAGTGTGCGATGTTGGTGTTTTGTAGGGGTAGGGTGGGATAAGTGAGTTAGGGTTAGGGCGCGGGTTAGGTGAGTGTGCGATAGTGACGGACCTTAGGGTAAGGGTTTGGGTTAGGGTTGTAGATAGTTGTGTATGTATGGGTTAGTGTTCGTTTGTAAGGATTTTGGTGTGCTTGTGTTGTGTGTGTGGGTGTTGGATAGGGGATGTGTTTTGTTTGTTGGTATGATGTGTCGGGTGTAAGCGGTGTCGTGTTTGTGAACTGTCGCTCTTCTGGCGTCGGTGATATGACTTTCTATGTTCTGGTGTCGGTTAATCCGTTTTCGCTATTTTGAAATGTCGATGTACTAAGATAGATCTGTCTAAGTACAGTTTATTGAAATGTTTTTATCAACAAGTCTTTTTATTGATAGTTAATTGTATCTAACATATTTGAGAAAGAGAAAATGAACCAAATAGAAATGTTTTTGCAGGACGGCAAGCCCATCTACATCCCCTTATTGGGGGTTCAACCTCCACCCTCTCCTTAGTTAAATAAACCCATATGTCACCCAGTGGATAGCCAACTGGATCACAGACGGAACCCTGAAAGTTAGACTTGGGGAGTCCACCTCTACAAAGAGGCCAGTCGCAAGTGGAGTCCCTCAGGGATCAGTCCTTGGACTGCTCCTTTTTGGCATTTACATCTCAGAAGTCAAGGCCAATGTCAGTGGTCTCTCTCTGACTAAATTTGTAGATAATTGCAAATTAGGCATTGAATCTCACACTTACACAAATGTTCTCCAGGAAGGGCTGACACAGATAAGCAACTGGTGTCAGAGCCATGGACTAAAACTAAATGCCAAGAAATGCATAATAGTATCTTTTATGAAGTCATCCATCCCTGGTAACTATCATATTGACAACATACCCCGTAGAGTAGTTAGGGACTTAGGGACACACATATATAGTATTCTAGCCTTTGACCTTCACATGTCAACAGTGGTGAGGAGATTATTCTATGTTGCACAGCTTATAAACAAAGTTATGGCATCTAAGTCCAAGGAAGTTATTGTTACATTCTATTCAGCATTCATCAGACCTATCATTGAATACAATGCCCCCTTTGGTATGTACCTAACCAGGCATAACCAACAATTGGAATTTCCACAGAGGCCTCGCACTAAAGAAATACAGGACATAAGTAAAATGTCCTATGGAGACTGCATCAAAGCCCTATCCCTGTATTTTGTCTCCTACAGGCTTTTGAGATGAGATATATGCCTGGCATACAGGGCATTGTTAGACCCCACTCTGATGGACCTCCTGCATATCCACAAAAAAAAAAAAAAAAAAAAAAAGCACTAGAATTACCCATTCTAAAGACTTAAACCTTGCAAGTGATATAAATAAGACTTGATGGAGAGATAGGTATCTATCCTAGAGCCTACCTTGTTTAGGGAATGGGCTCCCCATCCATGTGAAACACAGTTCCTCCCTAACCCAATTAAAGTGCAACTTGGACAGTTGAATGGGAAACTGGAAATTCATCCCTGGTTTGGCACCTATGTCTCTAATGGACACAGGTAACATATGGACACAGGTAGCCTGTAAATGGTTCACCTCCCAGGCCCATGTTTACACTTATCAAGGGTATAAGAACTTATCACAGATTTGGGATGCATGGCTAGGCTTAAAAAGGCCCTTGTGGTGATTAGCCTAGTAAACACCTATGAACCTATGAACTCCATGTTCACACCATTGTAGAGAAAGTTAAATATGGGCAGCAAAGATCTTCATTTCTCTGTGGTTGTGTGACCAAGGAGTTAATAAATTTAAGTAAGGAGAATGCAAAGAAAAACATCACTTTTTCTGGGAAACTTGACCCCTGCCCCCCACTCCCTGATAACTATATACACTAACTAAGAGTTACCACAAACTTGGGATTAAGGCATATTCCCCAACTATAGGAAATGTTCGATCTCGGACAACTGTCAACCAGCTGCAAAGTCAATCATAAATGACTCACAGCTGTTGACCAATCACACATTCAATCATAAGGAGAGAATTATATTATATACAGAGAGAGAAAGATGGGAAAAAATAGCTGGAGACAGAGAAAGTGCTTTTCCTTGCACTTGGGGCCCATTTCATATCTGAAAGAGGTCTGAAAACCACTACCTCTATCAAGATAACAATTAGATGTTAAATGGATAGTTAATAGAACATAAGAAAATAAACTTTCTCCCTAGTTTGCCGAAATTGCATATTATCAAATACAAGTTTGTCTTCACTGAAAATATAGAAATCCCACTTTATCAAATGAGCAGAACAATAAAGATCCACACAGGGTAAGTAACCAGTTACCCAAAAAGAAACAAAACCCAAACCATACCATCCCTAATCCACTCAGGTCGGGGCTACGCCCCCACCCCCTAACTAAAAATATCAACTCTGAGATTGCACTACAGTTGGGAAAAGGACAACATTCACTGTCTTGCACAACAGGTTACTTACTCTGGGAAGATGTCCATTGTTCCACTGCTTTGATGTAGTAAGGTTTGATATTTTGGGTGAAGACAAAATGGGAGTCAGGTAGCCCCATATATATAAATATATATATATATATATATATATATATATATATATATATATATATATATAGGAGAGAGAGAGAGAGAGATAGGGAGAGAGAGAGAGAGAGAGTGAGAGAGTTAAATGGCTTTAGTCTGTAAAAATGATCACTCTGTTTCCCTTCATTTTCATCCTTCTGGATGCTTTGGGCGTAAGACTGTGGTACTGTGGGGATGGGAGTTTGCCATTTTCCAGCTATTATTTGATCTTAGACTCAGCATATAAAATTAGTATGATATGGACAGTGTGCAGGGATTCTAGCCCCCCCCCCCCCAAGAAAAAGAAAATAGTGTTTTTTTAATCTTTTTAGATTCACTCTAAAACAATTGCTCCTTTTGTATTCACTCTTTGGAGCATTTGATGGTTGATCACAGAATCATAAATAAATATCCTCCAATCCATCTCTGGTAGCAAAAGCAGAACTGCAGTTTCATAGAAGTACTTACAATAATTATCAGAGCTCATATTACCTTGCTCTTGATATACAGTTACTGAATTTATCAAGCCTCTGTGTCAACAAAAGTGTGGGTCTGAATATGTGTGTGTGTGTGTGTGTGTGTGTGTGTGTGTGTGTGTGTGTGTGTGTGTGTGTGTGTGTGTGTATATTTCTACTACCAATTAACATATGACTTACAGAGGCTATGAGTTCTAAATCCTACAATGCTGACATCAATATTTACATACAGCTGAGCCAGCAATTGGAATTTGACTCTTATAGGAGATCTCGGTCAACCTTTAAGAGTCTTCAACAGTATCCCAACATTTTAAATACACTTTTGTTTATAAATTATTGGACACGTTCTAAAAAAATCATTTTTGATGGTATTTTCAACATGTAATATCCAAAATGAGTTTAGGTTCTTTCATTTATATTTTATAAAATATTTGCCAAAATGAAATGGAAATTGAATGGCAAGAATAATTTGAAGGGTAAACAGTGAATGTTACATTTAAAGCATACATGCTTTAGGAGGCAGGTTCATTATCATAGACATAGGGCCGGATTCATGAAACCTCTGTGTAATACTTAATATGTCTTACTCGGAGGCTGCAGTTGAACGGTATGACGTCAGCGTGACATGAATATTCATGAGGGCATGCTGACTCATCCGTAACTCTTACACAGACTGAGTAGGCAAGCAGGGGGCATGTCCGACTGCTGAGCAGTCTAAAAGTCCATGCCCCTGCAAGGTTTTAAAAAGCATAATGTCAACAGACAAGAGCGAGTCCACTCAAATGTACTTGCACCCAACACCACACTCTCTGATACTGTAAACCCCCATCAGAGTTATAAAATGGAAAAAATTAAATGTTTTTTTAAAATCCACGATATAGCTGCCCATATTTGCACTTGTTTGCGCGGGTGTGCCCATTGCTTAACCACAGTTAGCAATTGTGACATTGAAGAGCATATAAGAAATACTTATGCAAATTACTCCAAATAGCAATAGCGTAATGGTAGAGCGTATGCACAAAGAGAAGGCATTCACAGTTCGAGTCCCACCACTCCCCTTCTTATTTATGTTTTAAATCAGTATTTGAAATAATATCAGACAAATATGATTAAAATTTTATTAAAAGCAGTGACATGGCCAATGTATCAGCGAACAAAATATATATTTTTAAAAGACACAGATATATAATAGCCTGCCTATAATCAACGTTTTACACAGCTAAACACAGGTAGCCATAGTTTAATAGTGTTAAATCCATCTAAACAGAGGTGTCCATAGTTTAATAGCGCTTTATCCAGCTAAACAGAGGATCCCATAGTTTAATAGCGCTTCACCCAGCTAAATAGAGTTGCCCATAGTATAATAGCACTTTACCCAGCGCAATAGAGTTGCCCGACATTTAAAAATGCTTTACCCAGCACAATGTGTTTGCGCGGATGTGCACGCCGCGCCAACCAGGACACCGTAGGGCACAGGGGAGCAATGAAGAGCTAAGTTGCTTAAATGCAGCCACACCCCCTAGCCTGTCTAGACAGTATTAAAATAAAAGAATGACAAGATTTGAACCCAGGACCCTTTGCATCATAATCAAAGTACAGAACTACTAAGCCATGACAACATAGGGGAAAGGGTCACTATTAACATACATAAACTTAGGAATGGTAGTTTAACCATTACTAAGCAGGTCTGCAGTCAGCTGAGAATTTTACAAAATGGCCAATCACAAAAAAGTGCTGGAAATGAGGGATAATTAAGCCCCACAGGTGAGAATACACGCCATAACTGATTGCAGCTCACATCTGCAGTCAGAAGGTCTGGTATTGGAGAGGGAGTGTGCTTCCGAGCGCAGAGATGGGGCACCGAGGAGTCCAAATACATGGTTTGGCTCCTAGTCCACCATCATGAGGCAAGACTCCTGCAGGGCCAGTTCCAAGGGATGCAGTACAAGGCAGAGGCTTGGAACCGGTTAGCCCGTGACCTCACCAGTGCCACAGGCGTTCCCCAGACTGGTGAGCAGTTCCATCACCACCATGCGGACCTGAAGAGACGAAAGGAGAACCATCTGAACCAGTGGCTACAGGAAGCCCGTGGGATGCGGGATGCCCCACAACTGAGTATGTAGCCATGGAATGCAGTATGTAAGGATTTAAAATGGAGTATGTATGACGGATAGGAATGTCTCAGTATCCCTTCATTTACTTTACACCTCCAGGTGACCGTGTTACGAATCAGCAAGCCTATCAAGATAGGCTGCTAAGGCTGTGCCGCCAGGCAGGTTAGTGATTATTCTGCATGTATTGTTATATAAAATATGGGAGAGAGCATGAAAGAAAGTGTTGTAGTCCAATAATACAGCCATAAAATGGACCGAATAAGTTCTCTGCATGTACTGTCAGATAAAAACATTAGAGAGGCAGAAAAAGAGTGTAGTAACCCATTAAGAAAGGTAACAAATGTCTGGAATAATATCTATGCAGGCACTGTCATATAAAATAATATAGCAATAACCCACGCCTGGGTGTGGGTAATGCTAAATTTACCCACGGTTGGCGTGGTTTGGTCCCGAGGGTGAAGCCGAGGACCAAACAAAGCCAACCGTGGGTAAATTTAGCATTACCCAGACCCAGAAGTGGGTTATTGCTATACATGACATTATTTAAGAAAAGAAACTATTACTTTTCTTAAATAATGGCATAGTATAATGCCTGTTTACTGCCCTTCCGCAGATGTCTGGCATCCGGCAGTTCTGATGTACTGGCGCCTGCGCGGTACATCAGAGTTGGCAAAGCAACGGAGAAAGCAAGATCTCCGTTGCTTTTTTAGTGTCTCGCTATGTTAAATGAGTTTAACATAGTGAGACAGTTTTAAAATAAGCAATGGACATCTCCGTTGCTTATTTTAAACTGTCTCGCTATGTTAAACTCATTTAACATAGCGAGCTAAAGAAAAGCAACGGAGATCTTGCTTCCGTTAAAACACTGTCTGCGCTATGTTAAATGGGTTTAACATGGCGAGACAGCTTTAAAATAAGCAGCGGAGATCTCCGTTGCTTATTTTAAAACTTCTCGCATGTTAAACCCATTTAACATAGCGAGACAGTGTTTAAAATGAGTTATACTAATGGAAAAAAGTCCGGGCGACCGGACCTTTTTCCATTAGTATAACTCGATTTACAATGGGCACGCTGGCCAATCAGCGTGCACGTTTTGGGGGGGTCATGGTATAATATGTGAGTGAGCCTGAAAAAAGAGTGTGCTAACCTATTAATAAAGGTATAATATGTCATGAACATGTCTGCCATAAATACCGTTAAAACAAATAAAGGAGTGAGCCTGTGGAAAAGTGTATAATATCATTAATAAAGGTTTAAAACCCAGAGTGTGTCTGTTTCACTTAGTATAAAATGTTGTTGTACCCTTGCATTAAACAAATAGTAATGTGTTAGAAAGTGCTGACAACCCAGAGTTCTGCAGTCCCATCTAAAGTGGGTGATGGAAGTGCTAGTAGCTGTGAAGTAAATATACAGTCCTCAACAGTCAGTTACTGGCTGGCATGCATAAGTAAATCTGGCACACGAGTAGCATGTGAATATGTTCCCCAGAAATGTAAGTGTGCTTCAATAAATGCAGGTTTCTGTACAATTAAAAGTGAAAATGTCATGTGAAAACATCTAGATATGTAGATAAAGAAATATAAATGCAACCATGAAATATGTAGCAGTAACATCTGCATCCTGGACAGTTAGTATGTGAGATATAGGTCAAGTATAGATTGAACTAGCCAAACCCATTACACAACCTAATGCATGGTGGCAAGTGTAATAATACATGCAGGGAATATACACCTGCAGTCGCTAGGAATGTAATGTAGAGTAAAAGTGTTTATAAGATGTTAATGGAGGTTTTTTCTACATCCTATTGTTTGTGCATAAACCATGCCATTCCGCACCTCAATGGGTATGTGTAATCTTAAATATTTGTCGGGATATATGTGCTATTGTTCCATAAATATTTGCACTCATGTTGATGCATGTGCCCTGTTCAAACACCATGTTCATGGTGGCCTGTTGCTACCAATCATCCCTGCATGCGGTTGGAATAACCACTGTTGTTCAATATATGCATGTGTTATGTTTGCTGTTCAACTGTTGGAACTGTGGTCTGTTGGGTTAATGTATTGCATATGCACAGCTGTTGCTGGTAAAGTAATGGGCTATGGACCTTCTTCACACCGATCGTGTGCATCCCAACCTAGTTTCCCTACTGTCTTCCCCTCTTTGAGCACCCTTTATCACCACAGTCCTATCTCCCCATTTACTTTTCTGTCAAAGACATGAGCGTGGGGGTTAGCGGGAGTGAGCACTTGTAAAAAGTAGTCAGCGAGTTTGCACCAGTGTGCGCATTTGTGCGCCTAGCTTCGCATTGCTAAGATATGATAAGCTCCGCCAAGCTTAGCTTACTATTGCTAACATAAAATAAGCTAAGCTAAGCTTAGTTTAGTATTGCTAAAATACAATAAGCTAAGCTAAGCGTTGCTTAGAATTGCCAAGCATTGCGCAAACCCATGCCAACTTGCTTACAACTGCTTAAAAGTGCCTTTGTCACTTTGTATGACAAGGCCCTTGTATTGCCCAGCAGCAAAATAAAACACCCTTGTCAGTCTCAAACCCCACACCTTGGACTCAC
>NC_056736.1:246018890-246028890 GCF_019279795.1 Protopterus annectens | reverse complement strand
TAGCACACTTTAGTGGCCTTGAGTGACCACATGATGCATGATAATGATGGCTAATGGTGCTACACCTCATACTGTTACAATGGCCATGTCCAGGATTGGTATCCCATCACGTATACATGCACCACTCATCCCGTGTTTGTACATAGCATGCATGTGCTACACCTGTGTCCATAATTATGTGCTACAGACACAGACACTGCAATCAGACCTGGAAATCCATGTGACACACAGATAACACACGCAGCCATGGTATGTATACCTGTGTGTGATGGTGCACAGGACATTGCAGAGCTTATAATACTTGCACGTAAATGTCGTGTCATTGTACACATTGTGTTTCAGGGTGTAGGCAATCACTGAACATGTACACCCATGCACCACAGCCATGTAAACTGTCATTAACTATGGCTGTCTACACTCACACTGCATGGACTTGATCAACACTTATTCTGCATGCTGACATGTGTGCGTGACTGTTTGCCTTGTGATACTGTCACCCACCTTCAACCAGTATTGAGTATGATTTGGATTTCTGTTGTGTGTGTGTATATCTGCTGTAGTGAGGAGTGTGCATGTGTTCCTGTGTTCCTGTGTGCATGTGTTCCTGTGTGCCTGTGTGCATGTGTGCCTGTGTGCCTGTGTGCATGTGTGCATGTGTTCATGTGTGCATGTGTGCACGTGTGCATGTGTTCATGTGTTCATGTGTTCATGTGTGCATGTGTGCATGTGTTCATGTGTTCATGTGTGCATGTGTGCATGTGCAGACCATAACATGTGTTTCCTCTCTTCCTCTCACAGGTGCTGAGGTAGGGCTTGGCGAAAGCAGCAGGTGACCTGAAGCCACTGCCATGGATAGTGGTGATGATGACACATGTATTTTGGCACAGGGAGATTTGACAGGGTCTGTCATTGGTCCACCAATCGACAGTACACAGTGTTGAACCCCATCTATGCGTGCACTCATACTGCCATTACATCCCTCACCACCAATGGCCATAGGGGAGGGGCAGCATACAGTTGGCATTGACCAAGAGAATGTGGTTCCCATTGCACGTGCATCCCCTCACAGCAGCCATAGCCATAGACCCGGAATGGTACCACATAGGCGGAGGTCCAGGAGTTCTCGGGGGAGCACCACTGGACATTTTGCCCCTGGCAGGCATGCCCTCACAGGTCTTACAACGACCACTATGTTCCGGGCTGTAATGCAGGCTCAGGCACGTATGGAATGGTACACCAGGCAGGGAGTTAGGATGCAGAGGGCACATAATACCGCTATCAATGACAGCATCTGTGACCTTGCGGGTGCCATCCGGACATACACCGAGGTCATTGATAGACGTTGGGGGGGGGGACAATAGATGCACTCCACAACATGTCTTCCTCAAGCCAGGACCATGAGGGATGGTTGCGACATTGACACGGACGCATGCCAGCAACAGCAACAGCTGGCAGTGGTCGCGGATGGCCCACAGCTCACAGCCGCTCACATAGTGGCAGTACCAGCCCCAGCAATGCTGGGGATGGCCTGTACATTGTCCGTCCCAGTAGACCACATGCACGTGACTCTGGCCAGTCCCAGCAGGGACATGGGTCCAGTCGTCATATCGCTGCTTCTGATGACAGTACCCAGTCAGAGTTGGTACCCGATACCATCCGTAGCACCCCTGCTAGGCATAGGTACTGTGTCCATGACCGGAGACAGTGATCTGTACAGCCAAGCAGGTACAGTCTGTGGCTGTCCCACGAACCACCGTATATGGTAGCCACATGGTGGAGCTGTGTGCATGCAGACACACACACATTAGCAAACAACTAGGGCTCACACATACACACACACATTTCATCAACATTGGCCCATGCTGTACTGTTGTCCCAAACACACATACACACACACACACACACACACACACACACACACACACACACACACACACACACAGACATGTCGATTGGATGGGTCAATGTCAGGCTTTGGCAAACAACAAAACACCCTGTGCATATGATGATACCTGTGCCACCTCCTGTCATCTGCATTATCGATGAAGGGACAGGCTAACATGGTGCTAATGCACAGGGTGACACTATAGCAGTGTAGCAATAATAGTGAGTTGTCAACAAGGAAGTCTAACTACATCCTCTTAGGTATATCTGAGCAGACATTATGCATCAAAGCTCTGATTGTCAATGTAGCATTGTTTACACCACTGTTAGGTCTGAGTATGTATTATCCACCCATGTGCCACTTGGCTGATGTGTGATGTGTTGCCAGCATGTGTTAGCGAGTGGACAGTACGTGTGTGATGTGTGCAGTACAGATTAGCAAGTGTACATCTGTTAACATGGTGGGTGCGCACTGTTTGGATGTACATGCATAGTGGACACATGGGACATGTGGCATACCCTGTCGTACACATTACTAACATCCCATTGCATCTTTCAATGGCCAGTATGCATTCTACTACAGTTATGTACTAACATGGGTAGATGTGTGTATGACATGGGTTGACACTATGCTGTGGGTGATACCGTTGATATCAGTCAATGATTTGCAGTCTGGTAGTATACACAACCTCAACAGCATGACTATAAGCAATCATTGGATGATGTCCTGACAAATGACACACAGTAGTAGGGAACCCAGTATCAATTGGATCCTTCTGGTGCTACACTATAACACTAACCAGTGGTGATGACTGCCACACATTACTGTGACCACATCTGTGTGTCATATAGCCCCCTTAGGTACATGCAGACACACTAGGGATGTGTCCATCCAAATCTGGGAATGCATGGAATGGCCTACAATGCATTCCCTGGATGGGAGGCATATCCTACACAAGGGTATCATACAGACAGATACCTGTTGTGTGATACATGCTGTATAGCAGTAAGCTGACTATGGCATAGTCATCCTCATGTACTATACATACTATCCCTTCAGTACCACACCGGTGGTAGCCCTCAACATGTATGTCAGGTACCATTGTGTACATACAGATCCATGTTATGTCATGTGTCCCTTGGTATCCACATATCCATAGGTATTGTGGAGTCCGAAGGTGTATCACAGACATTAGAGGCCTGAATGCATATCCACAAGGCAGTCATACACCTATAAAGACTGTCCGTTTTTGGCAGACTTTGTTGTGTATGACCATGTCTGACATATACCCCAGGCATATACAATCACTCACACTACTCTTAAGTAACTGTCATGGGTGTGTGTGCCACAGATGACCTTGGCCACAGAACATGACAGTGGATGGCCAAGTCACATACATACATATGTGACCTATGATCTGAGTAGCAGCGGCACAACCTGTCAACGGAAACAAATGTATTCATGTAGTATGCAGGCTTCACACCTATGTAGTGATTGAGGGGACATGTACATATATATATATATATATTTGCCACGCAGATACCTGATGTCTGCAATGCACTTACTGTTGTCATCATACTATGTCATACCATAGTAAAAGCAAAACTCACACCGTGTTGACCAACAGTGACACACACACACACAGTCAGCATTTGCAGGATTCAAACCCCTGCCTAACTATGCTATGATACTAGGGAGAGACACATTAACATGGCACACTATTTGCTTTACTGGCTGGTTTCCTTTCTCCTGCTGTATTTGTAGGATGGTGACATCATCAGACTTTCCAAAGAGGAATGTACCTCTTTCAGTGTGTTTTCAGAGTCTCCAAAAAGGGCACTCCTTTCAAAGACAATTGCACACACACACAAACTCATTGTTTGCAGGATTCTAACCCCTACCTAACTATGTTATGATACTAAAGAGTGACGCATTAACACAGTGCGCTATTTGCTTTACTGGCTGGTTTCCCTTCTCCTGCTGTATTTGTAGGATGGTGACATCATCAGACTTGCCAAAGAGGAATGTACCTCTTTTAGTGTGTTTTCACAGTCTCCAAAAAGGGCACTCCTTTCAAAGACAATTGCACACATACACACACACACACACAATTTGCAGGATTCAACCCCCTACCTAACTATGTTATGATACTGAAAAGAGACGCAGTACCATGGTGCGCTATTTGCTTTATTGGTTGGTTTCCTTTCTCCTGCTGTATTTATAGGATGGTGGCATCATCAGACTGGACATGGTGATGTGTGTACACTTTGTTTTATGCCATTCCAGGAATGGTCCATGTGGGTCAGCAGGTGTCAACAGCTTGAACATGACCTCAGTATCCTTACCTTGTGTGATCTATCTGTGGGCACATTGACATTCTGTCATATGTCAACACATATTTATGCACAGCTTCTTGGTTTTGTGTATACTACATGTGTCTGGGATGTTGATAAAGGGCTATTCAAAGTCTATGTGACACGTGTAGATGTGTTCATTCATGTATGTCCTGGGTGGCTGCCTTGCAAACAGTCTAGCATGTCTGGGAACCATGATCCGCACATGAACATACCACAGTTGGTAGGGTTGTGTGTGTGTCAGGTTCCAATAGCTCTGTTTATGACTGCAACCAAGATGGACTCCATGACCTTGCAGATCAGACCTCATAGGCGTACTGGACTTTACTTCCCATGGTGTGTTGTGCACCAACACTTGTGGGGAGTGCCATATGTAGCTGTGACACATTCAATGGTTCCACATCCTGTGTAGGGGGTGCAGCTCAGCTGACTGTTAACGTGCATGATTGGTTTGTTCTGTAGTTTGTGCATGACACATATCGGGAATCAATGTATTCCACCTGCTGCCATGCTTTTGGCAGTGGAGGTAGCTGCTCATCCATTCTACATGTGATATCTCCTGGTATGATGATGTGGACTATTGTCAGTGGAGGATGGGTATGTACATATGGGCCTATCTGTCATGATGTCGGCATTGCCACTCAGGTACAGTTGGCCCTGACTCAGGACATATATGTGTGTACATTGATATTTATGACATAGCTGAAGGAGGTGTCATGATTCAGTCTGGACTCCTTCTCAGCTCCTCTTTACAAAACACTAACGAGCATGAGCACTAATCCCTGTTATACTCTTTTACATGCTTAAAACCCTACTGATCCTTTGTGATCAGGCTACAGAGTATGTCATGATAATATCCTGGCATGTCCAGGTGTCGGTTTTGTGTGTACTCTTCAGTCCAGCTGGTGGATATTGTGATATTGACACAATGTCACATCTGCCTCATGTACACAGACAACCCTCTCCTCCTCCCAACAAACACACATATATGTGTGAGATGCACCTATATAGACATACAGGGAGCTGACCTATCTCGACCCATGACTGGCACAGTCTATCAGGTGGTGAAGGTAACCACACACACCACATATCAGTCTCACATATCATCTAGCAACAGCACTCAAACCACATTAGCACACATTGACATACTCAGATGCTGTAAATGTACTCTACCTAAGCAGCAGAGACCTCCAAAGCAGACACACACACACCTGCTACCCCACTACAATACCCACATATCACTAAGTTCACAATGTCAGTGTGCCACACAGTCACTGCCCTTTGGGCTAAACAACACACCTGAAACACTTGTTATAGGCGACAATTATGTTCAGACACACTGACATACCACTCACCAGCCCTGACAAGGGAATAGTCACTTTGGGCTGTCTATTGGGTGCCAGGATCTGCCACATAACACAGGCAGTCAGGTCACTCCAAAGCAAGTACAAGACTGGCACCCTCATTGGCCATGCTGGTGTGTGTAACCTCAGACGTTACACTCTGGACCACATGACATGATACATGGACGTACACTCTGATAATGTAGCCCAGGCCAGTATGACCCTGACCTTGTCTAGCATCTTACACCCACCAATTATGATGTCACAGTATACGGACAAACATATCATATTTAACAGTTGGCTAACAAATTTGTTTCATTCATAGGGGATACAGTGCCTGTCAGCATATGGTGACATGCTCAACGTGCCACATAGCTTCACTATGGACAGCTTGCACCTGTCACCCTTGGACTTTGGTATGCTGGCTAAGACTCTTGCTACCACCAGAGTGCCTTTTTTAAGCAGGGCTCAGAAGACAAACCCACCTTCATAGACATTACAGGTTAAATGAAACTAAGGGTAATGCTGCTCAACAACAGTTGTGTTAACCTCATATTGTGGCCACTCAGGACTCTCCTCAGTATGGAGGAGAGCAATATCTGTGCACTGACAGACACCTGGTTGAGGGTCACTTATGCACACCAGCACTACCAGGTTATGTTTCATACCATGCTGTCTGACAACAAGACTTGGAACAGACAACACAACTAGGGAGAGTATCCATATACATCACAGATACACACACCTCCAGGTTAGTAGTGATGCACAAAGCATTACAGACCATACATATACAACTACCATTGTGCAATACTGCCTTTCAGTTTGTTGCCTGCTAAAGAACACACTACCAAACTCAGGAACCACATTCGGCTTTTGTGGGAACTATGGAGAATATGAAGGTCTCCACAGACACCATAATATTGTGTGACTTCATATACACACATATTGACTGGGGATACTACTCAAGCCCCGACAACCTCACCCAACAGTCACTACAATTTGCGGACTCATATGCTTTGGCACAACCAATCAGCACAGCCACAACGGGGAATACATATTGGACCTGCTCATCACCAACATGGGGACTCTATGTTCCACACCAGTGATATACCCCTCACTGGTAAGGTCAGAACATACATGTATCTCACAGGACATACATATACCCTCCATACACCCATCCTGGGTAATCTTGGTGAACTTCTCATGAGCCAACATCTCACTTCACCGAAGCAAGGTGGTATCCTTCAGAGATCCTGAGACAGTGGCATATATGGCTCACACTGCTGCATCCTTTACATACACATTCTATGGACACCTAGTGGACTGCATGGATTGCGCTATCCCAAATAACAACAAGACCCACTACTACAATGGCAGGGGACCTGTCTGGTAGACCCCAGCCATTAATAAGCTATACAACATCAGGAGGATGCTACTACATGATAGAACACAATCCCAGACTGTGAAGGCATCTGTGATCTGTACTAGCAAAAAGTTACAATCACTCATGGACTTTTCTAAGCCCCGCTTCTACCAGACAATTGCACCTGACATGTAGGACTATCACATGGCCTTCTTCAGTTATGTCAGGAACCTGGGTGGACACTCACTGATATGCTGTGAGTTACTGCATACTGACGAAACCTACCCTGAACCCACTGGCTTTGCCTACATCCTGGCAAACAGGTTCAGTGCAGATGTCTCCTACCCATCCCCCCTAAGGAGCAACTATCCATCCCAACAGAGTATAACCTCCCTGACATCACACAGTAACAGGTGAGTGCTGCCCTCCCCACAGCGTACATCACAGTATCAATGTGACCAGATGGTGTCGCAGCCTGCATCATACATGAGCATCATGACAAACGCAACCCTCACATTACATCACTGTTCAATACTGGAGTTACCGCAGGATATGTACCCAAGGAATGGCATATTGGGACAGTGGTCCCGTTCCATAGAGATGGTGCCACAATGGACCACAGACAATATTGCCCTATAAGCCTATGTAGCCTGTTCTGCAAAGCTATGGAGCATATTGTTATAGGACTCCTACACATAGACATCGGGAACCTACAGACACTGTGTCCTACTCATTTCAGCATTGTTGTGGGCAGATCTTGCCTCTTAAACCTGTAGGTATTCTTTAAATGGCTAACAGGTCCATCGACATAGGGACGGCTATCCACACAGCCTACCTGAACCTTGCAAAACCATTCAACACAATAACCCACTGGGCCATTATGCATAGGCTCACCAGCATCAATTTGGACACATATCTCACACAATGGATTGATACCTAGATCAGGAATAGCACCCACATGGTCAGGATTGCAGGTGCCATGTCTGACTATACTCCAGTTACACATGGCATCCCACACAGCTTGGTCCTGGGATCTCTCTTGTTCAGTATATATTTGTCTTACGTACAGGCTATCATAGGGGGAATATGGCTGAACATGTTTGCACTTGACTGCAAACTGTGTGCAATGATCAACTCTCCAGCTGTCACATGCATACTCAATCAGGGCCTCACAGACTTGGATGACTGGTGCCTGAGCCATGGCCTACAGCTAAATGCCATTAGTTGCATAGTCATCCCCTTTGGGAGTAACAACGTGCCCACACACTACCACATAGGTAGTACTCCATTACATATGGTAGGAATTGTTAGGGGTTTGGGGACATCACTTGTTCATACTGTCGCCTTTAGCATTCACGTTGCCAAAGTGGTTGGACACACCTTCTATGTGTGCCACCTTATCCCATATGGTTTCACATCTAGATCAATTGAGGTCATTGTGCCCCTATACTCATCACATCCATGCATGGTTAAAATGCCACATTTGGGGTGTACCTTACCTGACACCTGCAGCAACTGTACTGGCCACGGACGGTCCTCACCAAGCAGATCTAGGGACTCACACAGATGCCCTGCATAGTTCAGATACAGTAGCTCCAGCTCTACTCAGTCGCTTACCACCTACTCAGATATGATGTGTGCCTGTTGTTTACAGCTATAGCCAAACCAGAATTATTGGACATGCTCCACCTCAGGATATCAAACTCCCTTGGAGCTACACACTGCAGGGACATATACCTCAGCACAGATGTTAATAGGACATTGTGGAGGGACAGATTCTTATCCCAGAGGCTCCACTCACTACAGAATGTAATCCCAGTTTCACATAGGCAGAGCCACTCACTGACCACCTACTGGAGACATCTTGATGACTGTATGGGTGATTGTATATTTACCCCTGGGATATCTTCTGTGTCCCTGCTAGACAGCGGCACACTAGCATAAACTTACATGGGCTATCTTGTGTGACCTACTATTCACACACAGTGTAGTAATCTGACTGGGTTGCAAATGCCAAACACACTCTGGCTAGGCTTGTAGATGCCCTAGGGCAGATAGCCTAGTATCGACCTCTGAACCTATGCTAATGTTCAAGATGCACAATGTTTATTGCTGATACTGTTTGCAGGTCTTTATCATTTTTGCTTTACCAGTTTCCATGAAGAACTTCAGTATCTGCAGAACATATTTGATTATGACAGGGTTCCACTATATTATAGATGTGTCTGTTGTCATATAACTGCATGCACAGGGCGGATTGCTGTATAGAGACAGGTTTCTGGGTTAACACATGCAACTGCCA
This sequence comes from Protopterus annectens, assembly GCF_019279795.1. Classification (NCBI taxonomy): domain Eukaryota; kingdom Metazoa; phylum Chordata; order Ceratodontiformes; family Protopteridae; genus Protopterus; species Protopterus annectens. The sequence goes on along the minus strand of NC_056736.1, from coordinate 246,019,643 downwards.
GATATGCATGGCCCACTGCTGTACTCAGACATGGCCTAAGTGTGTGAGCATGCCCAGTGTGACCCTTCAGTATGTTGCTATCTGAGGTCCACTACATTTGCTGATGTGTGCGAACATGACCAATATTAACATTTATACTGTGTGTGTTGGAAGTCAGGTTCTGTTCTCACTGCAGGACTCACCTTTGTGTCATAACTCAACAAGGATTATGCTGCAGGGTTTCCATGGAATACTTTGCATAGACTTATCAACATTCCATCATACAGATGGACCACTGCAATACTGTCATGGTTTAGTGGTTCAGTACTTTGGCTATAGTGCACAGTATCCTGGGTTCGAAGACCATCACTGCTTTATATTTTCATACTGAGCAGACCAGACTTCTTAAGGGCCTGTTAAGCAAATATGAGCATATTGGCTTTTGTTCAGCTATGGCCTACTTAGACAAGGCTTGTCCGACATTGCTCAATATTCACCAACATTGCTGGACGTTGCCCAATATTACAGAACATTGACCACAGTTGTGCTAGTTGGTGTGTGCGATTTTGTTTGCATATACTATGTGGTGGTAATTGCTGTTTAGCACTGCTTTATATTGCTTAACATATGGGATTCATGCCTTAGGTGGTGCTGCAGGGCTGCCTATGTCGGATGCACATACTACACTCCATGCACATGTTTGGAAGGAGATAGTGTCAACCTTGGCATCCCTTTTACTTTATGTGCGAGTCAGAGAGGGGTATAATTTCCAGA